>NC_135834.1:8930766-9125633 GCF_964213995.1 Mustelus asterias | reverse complement strand
AGGCCTAGTTGATCCGTAAAGCCTGGACATGTTAAATTGTGTTACTGTTTCTATCTAATATCTAATGCAGCTTAAAATTGGAGAAAGAAGGAACTTGCACACTGAATGCTGGCTGGAAACTCCTATCAGAGAAGCCAAAAGATCCGATTTAATTTTATGGCTGAACAAGCCTTCTGCTGTGATCACTCAGACGTGAATTCTCATTTAGTTGGGCAGCTGGAGAAATCGTGGTAATAAGGAATTTGCAAAGCAGGTTTTCACCGTGCTGGTGATTTAATCCGAACTTGATTGCAGTTCTTTTGTCTGACCAGACTAGTTCAGTACTTTTATTTTAAAAAGAGGGAGCTGGCCAGAGGGAATTATGTGCGGCAGAGCAGAGGGAAAACTACGGAATTCGAACTTCAGTCGCCAATCCTCCAGATTAGTCCACGAATTGAAACACAGCCTCAGGGAATGGAAGATTCCAGGGCGCGAAAGCAATTTTTGTTCATTAGTGATAAAATTATTGGAGATGAAGGGGGGAGGGGTTAAAGTTGAAAAGTCAAGATGAATCCAATTTGGCGTCAAAGAGTCTGATCTGCTTTCCAATTGGCCGCAGGAAGACAGGGCGCCTGGAGGGTGGACCAATGACAGGATTGTGGGGGCAGGGGCATTTGGCAATGGTCAATGACGAAACCAGAGACGGCAACCCTGACTCACAAGCCCTGTGGGAGGCTGAGCCATACCACCTGGACAATTGCGTGGATTTGATTGTTGCGACTGCGGTTGTCTATTGAGGGTGGTTTAAACGTGATGGCCCCATTCTCATTCCTTTGTCTTCACTGGCCCGCCCTTTCCCCCGCTTTTTGCATTGACTCATGGAACTGAGGCCACTATGAGGATGGTAAAACCACAGTGTTCCACTTGCCTTCTTGGTCACACATGAATAAACTGCATGCTCAGCCTTAGGTTCCACTGTCAAACGGACAAGATGCACCATAGTAAGCATTCTTTCTGGTTGTATCACAGCTTGGTCTGGGCTCCTGCTCTGCCCAAGACCGCAAGGAACTACAGAAGGGCGTGAATGGAGCCCAATCCATCACGCAAACCAGCCTCCCATCCATTGACTCTGTCTACACTTCCCGCTGCCTTGGAAAAGCAGCCGGCATAATCAAGAACCCCACACACCCCGGACATTCTCTCTTCCACCTTCTTCCGTTGGGAAAAAGATACAAAAGTCTGAGGTCACGTACCAATCCACTCAAGAACAGCTTCTTCCCTGCTGCTGTCAGACTTTTGAATGGACTTACCTTGCATTAAGTTGATCTTTCTCTACACCCTAGCTATGACTGTAACACTACATTCTGCACTCCCTCCTTTCCTTCTCTATGAACGGTATGTTTAGTCTGTATAGCGCGCAAGAAACAATACTTTTCACTGTATTTTTAAAATTAATTTGTGGGACATGGGCGTCGCTGGCTGGCCAGCATTTATTGCCCATCCCTAGTTGCCCTTGAACTGAGTGTCTCGTTCAGCTATTTCAGAGGGCAGTTGAGAGTCAACCACATTGCTGTGGCTCTGGAGTCACATGTAGGCCAGACCAGGTAAGGACGGCAGATTTCCTTCCCTAAAGGACATTAATGAACGAGACGGGTTTTTCCGACAATGGTTTCATGGTCATCAGTATCATAGAATCCCTCCAGTGCGGAAGGAGACCATTCGGCCCATCGAGTCTGCACCGACCACAATCCCACACAGACCCTATCCCCGCAACCCCACATATTTACCCTGCTTATCCCCTGACTCTTGGGTCAATTTAGCATGGCCAATCAACCTAAATTGCACATTTTTATATTCTTAATTCCAGATATTTTTTTATTGAATTCAAATTCTACCATCTGCCGTGGCGGGATTCGAACCCGGGTCCCCAGAACATTAGCTGAGTTTCTGGATTAATAGTCGAGCGATAACACCACTCGGCCATCACCTCCCCATACTAATACATGTGAGAATAATAAATCAAATCAAAATCAAATCAAATTTAACAATTTGGGCTGATGAAAATATAATGGCTTCACCTTTTTGGCCTTTCTAAAACCTAAAATGATTCTGTAAAGAGGAAAAATGATTCTGTAAGTCACGAATCGTATGATTGCCCTGCACACACCAGGGCTAGTTGTTGGGGTCGGACTGTTGCCATGGCATCAATCCTCCTTCATACCTCTTCTGTGGATATGGCAACCCTGTCTCCATAGGTGACCCGTGACCCTTTTAATGTTACATTGCTCATTGAGCGCTTTATAAACATTGCAATCCTTCAAGTGCTATCTTGAAACTTTCTTCACTGAGACTTCATGGAAAATACTGGGGATCAATAGTTATTTGTCTCATTTCTGCCATAAGGGCCTTGACATAAAAATATCCCATGCTGGAGCCTAATGTTGATTTTATTCCTGACTTTTAAATGTCACTCAGGTCCAGTGAAGGAACATCATCTTTAACATGAGCCGCTATTGATATGGATGTTGACATTTATCAAGTAATTGGCTTTGAAACAGTGAAGCTTATTGTTAATCTGAAGGCAGCCTTTTTTGAACAGACTCAAACTCTCCCTTCAGAAAGAGCCATTATTAAAAGGAGAATCAACTGACCCTGTTGTGTTGATTAATACTGTAGACTTTGGGAAATTGATACTGGAATGGAAAGCGGGACCCGGGGGTACACTTGCCAACAGTGAAGCTGGCTTGACAACTTTCCTGCATGTCGCCTCATGATTGGCCACCAGTAGGTGTGCCACCCAGTTAAGAGTGCCATGGAATGAGGGGAGATCTTAGAAACATATAATACTATGAAGGGACTAGATACTATAGAAGCAGGGAGGTTGTTTCCACTGGCGGGTGAAACTAGAAGTCATGGCCTCAAAATAAGGGGAAGCAGATTTAGGACTGAGTTGAGGAGGAACTTCTTCACCCAAAGGGTTGTGAATCTGTGGAATTCCCTGCCCACTGAAGCAGTTGAGGCTACCTCATTGAATGTTTTTAAGGCAAGGATAGATAGATTTTTTGAAAGGAATTAAGGGTAAGCGGGCGGGTAAGTGGAGCTGAGTCCATGAAAAGGTCAGCCATGATCTTGTTGAATGGCGGAGCAGGCTCGAGGGGCCAGATGGCCTACTCCTGCTCCTAGTTCTCATGTTCTTATGTTCTCCTGATGACGTGGGCCCTATTAGAGGACTATTTTACCACTCTTACCCCTTCCCTTGTACCGCCTCTAGTCCCAGCACCACCCGGGAGCCAACAAAAACTCCGCCCATTTGTCATTGTCTATGCTGGAAAGCATGGCTGCCACCCACTGGCCAGGAGAAGAACAGCGCCATCCACAGTCTCTCATGGGCTGCTACTACACGTGTGTGAGCGGGGTCCATAGTTTTTCCACAGAGTCCTTTATATAGTTGGGCCCTAATTACTTTCCTCTGGCCAGTGAAGCAGGCAAACAACAGGCCCTCTGACCTCTCATGACATTGGCCTGAATTGACATCATTGAGTGAGAGTTGGGAAAATTCCCAGCTTGGCTCATGTCCCTCGGGAGAAAGTGACCGTGAGGGCAGTATCCTGAAAGCCGTGTGGGGGAGGGTGGGTGAGGGTGGGGTGGGGGGGCGGGGTGATTGAAAGCTGCAGCCAGGTCATCCATCCCAGGAAAGAATTGGGTGGCAGCACTCTCAAAGAGGAAAATATGTAGAGAAGGATGTGCTTTTATCCAGCGCTTTTCACAACCAGTGATGTCCCAAAGCGATTTACAGCCAATGAACTATCTTTTTGAAGTGTAGTCACTGTTGTAAGGTAGGAAGTGCCACAGCCAATTTGTGCACAGCAAGATCCCGCAAGCAGCAATGTGATAATGACCCAGCAAGCGTAATCACCTGGGGCGACACGGTGGCACAGTGGTTAGCACTGCTGCCTCATAGCGTCAGGGACCTGGGTTCGATTCCCGGCTTGTGTCACTGTCTGTGCGGAGTCTGCACATTCTCCCCGTGTCTGCGTGGGTTTCCTCCGGGTGCTCCGGTTTCCTCCCACAGTCCAAAGATGTGCAGGTTAGGTGGATTGGCCATGCTAAATTGTCCCTTAGTGTCAGGGGGACTAGTTATGGGGATAGGGCCTGGGTGGGATTGTGGTCAGTGCAGCCTCGATGGGCCGAATGGCCTCCTTCTGCACTGTAGGATTCTACCAAGGACCCTATGCACCTGGACATACTTTCTTCCACCTTCTTCCGATGTACCAACTGACTCAAGAACAGCTCCTTCCCTGCGACCGTCAGACTTTTGAATGGACCTACCTCGCACTAAGTTGGTCTTTCTCTACACCCTAGCTATGACTGTAACACTACATTCTGCACTCTCTCTTTTCCTTCTCTATGAACGGTATGCTTTGTATAGCGCGCAAGAAATAATACTTGCGGGATCATATACTAATACATGTGACAATAATAAATCAAATCAAATATTAAGTTGATCTTTCTCTACACCCTAGCTATGACTGTAACACTACATTCTGCACTCTCTCCTTTCCTTCTCTATGAACGGTATGCTTTGTCTGTATAGTGCTCAAGAAACAATACTTTTCACTGTATCCCAAGGCATGTGACAATAATAAATCAAATCAAATCAAATCAGGTAATCTGTTTTTGTGATGTAGATTGAGGGATAAATATTAGCCAGAACACCGGGGTGAAGGTCCCTGTTCTTCTTCAAAATAGGGAGCTTTTACATCCACCAGAGCAGCCAGATGGAAGGCTGGATTTAACGCCGGAACCAAAAGACAGTCCCGCCAACAGTGCAGCACTCCCTCAGCACGGCACTGAGAGTGTCAACCTTTCCTAGATTTTTGTGCTCAAGTCTTGAAGTGGCAATTGAACCCAAATCTTTGTGGGATTGAGCAAGAGTGTTACGAATTCAGTCACGTTAAAGACATGCTTGCACACGCTTGCCAGAATTTTACCGCTTCACCCGCCCGAGGCCCGTAAGATCCCACCAACAAAGAATGCCGTTCTTTTGTGCCGTTCACTGTTTATGATTTATATAAACGATCTGGAAGAAGGTGTAACTGGGGTGATCAGTAAGTTTGCGGACGACACAAAATTGGCAGGACTTGCAGATAGTGAGGAGCATTGTCAGAAGCTACAGAAGGATATAGATAGGCTGGAAATTTGGGCAAAGAAATGGCAGATGGAGTTCAATCCAGATAAATGCAAAGTGATGCATTTTGGTAGAAATAATGTAGGGAGGAGTTATACGATAAATGGCAGAACCATAAAGGGTGTAGATACGCAGAGGGACCTGGGTGTGTAAGTCCACAGATCCTTGAAGGTGACGTCACAGGTGGAGAAGGTGGTGAAGAAGGCATATGGCATGCTTGCCTTTATAGGACGGGGCATAGAGTATAAAAGTTGGGGTCTGATGTTGCAGTTGCATAGAACGTTGGTTCGGCCGCATTTGGAATACTGCGTCCAGTTCTGGTCGCCACACTACCAGAAGGACATGGAGGCTTTAGAGAGAGTACAGAGGAGGTTTACCAGGATGCTGCCTGGTATGGAGGGGCTTAGTTATGAGGAGAGATTGGGTAAACTGGGGTTGTTCTCCCTGGAAAGACGGAGGATGAGGGGAGACTTAATAGAGGTGTATAAAATTATGAAAGGCATAGATAGGGTGAACGGTGGGAAGCTTTTCCCCAGGTCGGTGGTGACGTTCATGCGGGGTCATAGGTTCAAGGTGAAGGGGGGGAAGTTTAACACAGATATCAGAAGGACATATTTTACACAGAGGGTGGTGGGAGCCTGGAATGCGCTGCCAGGCAAGGTGGTGGAGGCGGACACACTGGGAACGTTTAAGACTTACCTAGATAGCCATATGAACGGAGTGGGAATGGAGGGATACAAAAGAATGGTCTAGTTTGGACCAGGGAGCGGCACGGACTTGGAGGGCCGAAGGGCCTGTTCCTGTGCTGTATTGTTCTTTGTTCTTTGGTCTTTGTTCGATCCTCGCCCGCCCTGATTCTGGGGCGGGCATGCTGGTATAATTCCGGGAATTGAGTGCCAGGGCTCCAGTAGGATGTGACCCAAACCTAAACCATGTTGACACCCTTTCGCCCTTCCTGCCACTATGATTCCAGAGTCAAAGTGGGGCTTTGCCTGGGAAGCTAAGCTACTGCTTTGCAGCAACAGAGGGCTCCCAATCGAGTAGCTCTCTGATATTTAGCCCAGTGCGCTGGAGAGCTACAGTACCAGGAACTCAGTGTCAGTGGAGGCTACACTAAGTCTGAATCTGCCACCTGACGAGCTGCACGCACTGAGATCTAGCTTTGCTCCACCTGATCCTTCCTCAGCACTGAGCCGTGAAAGCTCTGACCTGCTGTTAATGGGAGAACTCAAAGATTGTCACTGTGAGCCACAAACCCTTTCTCACAGTTAATCAGGATTCCTATGTGCTACTTAGTTTCATCAGCCCAGTGTGAAATGTGTACAGCAGCTCAGAATGCTGTGCACAGCGCCAGCCTGCAGATTGTTCGAAAGGATATTGAAACACTGGTTCAGAACTGAAGCAGGAGCAGGAATAGGCCATTCGGCACCTCGAGGCTGCTCTGCTCTTCAAATGAGATCAAGGCTGATCAACTCCGCTTTCCTGCCCTATCTATCTCCAAATCCGCAAACCAGATTTACAAGGCTGAAGCTGGAACTGAGAACTTGTAACTCTCTGCGTGGGTTTCCTCCGGGTGCTCCGGTTTCCTCCCACAGTCCAAAGATGTGTAGGTTAGGTGGATTGGCCATGCTAAATTGCCCCTTAGTGTCCAAAAATGTGTAGATTAGGTGGATTGGCCATGGTAAATTGTCCCTTAGTGTCCAAAGATGTTCAGGTTAGGTGGATTGGCCATGCTAAATTGCCCCTTAGTGACCTGGGATGTGTAGGTTAGAGGGATTAAAGAACAACGAACAAAGAACAGTACAGCACAGGAAACAGGCCCTTCGGCCCTCCAAGCCTGTGCCGCTCCTTGGTCCAACTAGACCAATCGTTTGTATCCCTCCATTCCCAGGCTGCTCATGTGACTATCCAGGTAAGTCTTAAACGATGTCAGCGTGCCTGCCTCCACCACCCTACTTGGCAGCGCATTCCAGGCCCCCACCACCCTCTGTGTAAAAAACGTCCCTCTGATGTCTGAGTTATACTTCGCCCCTCTCAGCTTGAGCCCGTGACCCCTCGTGATCGTCACCTCCGACCTGGGAAAAAGCTTCCCACTGTTCACCCTATCTATACCCTTCATAATCTTGTATACCTCTATTAGATCTCCCCTCATTCTCCGTCTTTCCAAGGAGAACAACCCCAGTCTACCCAATCTCTCCTCATAGCTAAGACCCTCCATACCAGGCAACATCCTGGTAAACCTTCTCTGCACTCTCTCCAATGCCTCCACGTCCTTCTGGTAGTGCGGCGACCAGAACTGGACGCAGTACTCCAAATGTGGCCTAACCAGCGTTCTATACAGCTGCATCATCAGACTCCAGCTTTTATACTCTATACCCCGTCCTATAAAGGCAAGCATACCATATGCCTTCTTCACCACCTTCTCCACCTGTGTTGCCACCTTCAAGGATTTGTGGACTTGCACACCTAGGTCCCTCTGTGTTTCTATACTTTGTTAGTTGAGTAAATGTGTAGGGTTACGGGAATAGAGCTGGGTGGGATTGTGGTCGGTGCAGACTTGATGGGCCGAATGGCCTCCTTCTGCACTGTATGATTCTATGATTCTATGACCCCCGTCTGGTCTGGAGAAAGTTGGCCAAGTGAGGGCCTGCAGTTGAATATTCCGCTCACACCCGCTGGGAGAATGATGATCCAGAGGAAATATGAAAAGGACAATCAAGTAAATAACTATAAGAAATATAACCACAGACAGAATTGAGTTGCCTGGGGTTCAAGGGTCAAGTGTCAGGGGCTGCAGGTTGGACATTCCTGTCTTTGGGCAAAGGCGATGAGGGTGGAAACCATGGGTAAAGACGCAGCTGGAATTCAGGTGGTCCTTGCCAATGGGTGGCACTGTGGCTATGGAGTTTCGGAGCACAGGCGAAGAGTGGGTGAACAAGTTTTTTAAGAAGTTGATTAGTATCACAAGTAAGGCTTACATTAACACTGCAATGAAGTTACTGTGAAAATCCCCCAGTCGCCACACTCCTGTCCGGGTACTGAGGGAGAATTTAGCATGGCCAATCCCCCTAACCTGCAGATCTTTGGACACTAAGGGACAATTTAGCATGGCCAATCCCCCTAACCTGCAGATCTTTGGACACTAAGGGACAATTTAGCATGGCCAATCCACCTAACCTACACATCTTTGGACACTAAGGGACAATTTAGCATGGCCAATGCACCTAACCTACACATCTTTGGACACTAAGGGACAATTTAGCATGGCCAATCCACCGAACCTGCACATCTTTGGACACTAAGGGACAATTTAGCATGGCCAATCCACCTAACCTGCACATCTTTGGACACTAAGGGACAATTTAGCATGGCCAATCCACCTAACCTGCAGATCTTTGGACACTAAGGGACAGTTTAGCATGGCCAATCCACCTAACCTGCAGATCTTTGGACACTAAGGGACAATTTAGCATGGCCAATCCACCTAACCTGCACATCTTTGGACACTAAGGGACAATTTAGCATGGCCAATCCACCTAACCTGCAGATCTTTGGACACTAAGGGACAAGTTAGCATGGCCAATCCACCTAACCTGCACATCTTTGGACACTAAGGGACAATTTAGCATGGCCAATCCACCTAACCCGCACATCTTTGGACACTAAGGGACAATTTAGCATGGCCAATCCACCTAACCCGCACATCTTTGGACACTAAGGGACAATTTAGCATGGCCAATCCACCTAACCCGCACATCTTTGGAGTGTGGGAGGAAACCGGAGCACCCGGAGGAAACCCATGCAGACATGGGGAGAACGTGCAGTCTCCACACAGACCCAAGCTGGGAATCGAACCCGGGTCCCTGGCACTGTGAGGCAGCAGTGCTAACCACTGTGCCACCGTGTCATGGCTGCATTACAGAACGGAGCGGGAGGAGGATACTGAGGTGGGATTGTGGAAAACCTGCGTGTCGGGATGAGAAATTGGAGAAAATAATGCTTAGGAGCTGAGTCGAACAATGTCAAGGAGGCATTTTGACCTCACTGAAGAAGGCACTCTTGCACGGATGGCAAAGTGTTTCAGCAGTCGTGTCAGTGACGTCCCACCATCTGCCCTGCGTGGTCTCACTCAGTCACTGCTCCACAGTGCAGCTTTAGCATAGCATTGACAAGCTGGCTAAACACAGCTTTCGAAGACAGATATCCCAAAGCGAGACCAGAGAGGAGGCTGGCGGGGGCAAGTCTTGTCTTCAGGTCCCAGGATAAAGCAAGACGGCGAAACAGTTCAGACAGAAACCTGAATCTCCATCCCGGTTTTCAGCAGTGGCTGGTGTTCAATGAATAAAGCAGATCACTGGGATCCGATGGAACAAGCTTCCGTGACCCTTCCCCTGTAACATTTGCAGTGGGAGATAATTCTTTCAGGCAGCTCCATGACACCGTGCAGCTGTTCCATTTCAAAATCGAGCCAATGTGATAATGTTGGTGATGAATGCTTTCATGCGTTTGAATGGTATCTCTTTGCCCACTATATTAACAAAAGGCCCAAACCCACTCACTTTAAACAGATTGACCCTTTAGTTTTAAACCATCAACAGGGGAACTGTGTGGTTTTGGTAACAGGCACATTCATTATCCTGTATGATGTATGTCCCCCTGTCGAGTCACAGCGGAGCAACGCAGCACCTGTGGGCTCGTGTGCCAATGTATGGTATCCACTGCCAGCTTATGGTGCCCGTGTGCTCGTGTGGTACCTGGGTGCCAGTGTGTGCTGTACCCAGGTGCCAGTTTATAGTGGCTGTGTGGTACCTGGGTGTCAGTGCATGGCGCTTGTGTGTGGTACCCAGATGCCAGCTTATGGTGCCCGTGTGCTCATGTGGTACCTGGGTGCCAGTGTGTGCGGTACCCAGGTGCCAGCTTATGTGGCTGTGTGGTACCTGGGTGCCAGTGCATGATGCTTGTGTGTGGCACCCAGGTGCCAGCTTATGGTGCCCGTGTGGTACCTGGGTGCCAGTGCATGGCACTTGTGTGCCAGTCTGTGTGGTACCCAGGTCATGATGTGGAGATGCCGGCGTTGGACTGGGGTAAACACAGTAAGACGTTTAACAACACCAGGTCAAAGTCCAACAGGTTTATTTGGTAGCAAAAGCCACACAAGCTTTCGGAGCTGCAAGCCCCTTCTTCAGGTGAGTCTCACCTGGCTCACCTGAAGAAGGGGCTTGGAGCTCTGAAAGCTTGTGTGGCTTTTGCTACCAAATAAACCTGTTGGACTTTGACCTGGTGTTGTTAAACGTCTTACTGTGGTACCCCAGGTGACAGCTTATGGTGCCTGTGTGGTACCTGGGTGCCAGTGCATTGCACTTGTGTGCCAGTCTGTGTGGTACCCAGGTCATGATGTGGGTACCTGGGTGCCAGTGCATGGCGCTTGTGTGCCAGTGTGTGTGGTACCCAGGTCATGATGTGGGTACCTGGGTGCCAGTGCATGGCGCTTGTGTGCCAGTGTGTGTGGTACCCAGGTGCCAGCAGATGTTACCTGTGTGCCAGCGTAGGCTAGCCGGTGTATAGTACCCACATGCCAGCATATGGTGTGGCACGGTACACACATCAAAAAGATACCCGCTGCGCAACCACCTTTGTATTGCACTGGCTTCAATCTGCTTCTCCATGGCTTTTTGGGAGGGTGGAGTGACAACAGGATTACATTGGCTGGGAGGAGAATGCCTCGATATGCCACAGGGCAATTAGCAATGCAAACTAATTGGATACTCTGAATAATGGGCAGTTTTGCTGTGCAAATCCTGTTATTGACCAATTTCTCTGACTGGCATTCAAAATGCTTATCTTGTATTCCGATCTTCCTCAATGTCTAAGCTCATTTTCAAGTTCAGGGCACGCACAAAATGCAATTGAATTTCTCTCGCTATGAAGGGATAACACTGGCGATAATCGCTTTCCCTCAAATCTAATGCAACAGCAACTTGCTGTTCAGATGGCACCACGAACACAGAGAAATGTCCCAAAGTGCTTCAGAGAGAGCAGCTACGGATGCCGACTCAAAGAAGATTTTAGCAGAGAGCAGCTACGGATGCCGACTCAAAGAAGATTTTAGCAGGGCTGAGCAGAAAGAGGTGGGTGGGTTTAATGAAGGTCTTACAGGAGGAGCTTCCGGAGGCTTCTAATGGCACGGCAGAAAACTGGCAGTTAAAAAACAGGGTTCAATCATTTGATTTGATTTGATTTATTATCAAAAGTATTGTTTCTTGCGCGCTAGAGACAAAGCATACCATTCATAGAGAAGGAAAGGAGAGGGTGCAGAATGTAGTGTTACAGTCATAGCTAGGGTGTAGAGAAAGATCAACTTAATATTTGATTTGATTTATTATTGTCACATGTATTGGGAAACAGTGAAAAGTATTGTTTCTTGCGCGCGATACAGACAAAGCATACCGTTCATAGAGAAGGAAAGGAGAGGGTGCAGAATGTAGTGTTACAGTCATAGCTAGGGTGCAGAGAAAGATCAACTTAATGCGAGGTAGGTCCATTCAAAAGTCTGACAGCAGCAGGGAAGAAGCTGTTCTTGAGTCGGTTGGTACGTGACCTCAGACTTTTGTATCTTTTCCCGATGGAAGAAGGTGGAAGAGAGAATGACCGGGGTGCGTGGGGTCCTTGATTATGCTGGCTGCTTTTCCGAGGCAGCGGGAAGTGTAGACAGAGTCAATGGATGGGAGGCTGGTTTGCGTGATGTATTGGGCTACATGTACGACCCTTTGTAGTTCCTTGCAGTCTTGGGCAGAGCAGGAGCCCATAGCAAACTGAGACATTCCACTTGTTTCATTTACAGTAGTGACTAGCGATGTTGCCATGAACGTTATTCCAAGTTCCAGGCACATTTATATTTCACTGTGGGTTGTTGGAATTTTAAAGGGGTTCGCTGGCAGTCTCTTATTATAGAATCATAGAAGCCTGACAGTGGAGAAGCAGGCCATTCAGCCCATCGCATCTGCACAAGCTACAGTCCCACCCAGGCCCTGTCCCCGTAACTCCACATATTCACCCTGCTAATCCCTCTAATTTACACATCCCCTGACACTTAGGGGCAATTTAGCATGGCCAATCCACCTAACCTGCACATCATTGGACTGTGGGAGGAAACGGGAGCACTCAGAGGAAACCCATGCAGACACGGGGAGAACGTGCAGACTTCGCACAGACAGTGACCCAAGCCGGGAATCGAACCCCAGGTCCCTGGCGCTGTGAGGCAGCAGTGCTAACCACTGTGCTACTGTGCCGCCCTTGTGTCACTATTGCATCCCAATAAGTATAATTGGTTGATAGCCTGGGCTGGTGGGAGGGTCATGAAATCTCCCGCTACGTTATTTTTAGCGCACTGGCTAATGTGTTTGCAGCACATTCCTGTGGGTGTTGCCTTTAGCTCAACCATTAACCCTTGCAAAGTCACACACAAGAACGAGATGCACATCTGTGTGCCAGGAATAGCAGACAGGAATTTGAAATTACTGTAATTTATCCTGACTGATCGATCCATGAGATGTTAATCCAGTATTTGACACCAAGTTTCCAGTTTGCTGACTGCAACAACACTTGCTTTTTAATAAATTAAGACTTGCCGGGTAATATTCTTTAAAATGAGATTGCAAATTCCAGAATCTGAGCTACACTATTAATTATTTTGCAAGCACAAATCTATCTTGAGTTGCAGTATTACTGGGCGAGAGGCGGGCATGGTCAAATAGTGACCCAACTGTTCAATGTCTTGTGACAGAAGGAAAAGCAAACTTGTGTTTCTATGATGTCTTTCCCATCTTCAGGGTACACAAGGTGTTGGTTCTGGCTATCATCAGATAACACTCTTGTCTCTAAGTTAGAAAGTTGCGTATTCAAGCCTCATCCCGAGAGTTGAGCATGAAATCTCACAGCACGGTAGCACAGTGGTTAGCACTGCTGCCTCACAGCGCCAGGGACCCGGGTTCAATTCCCAACTTGGGTCACTGTCTGTGTGGCGTTTGCACTTTCCCCCCGTGTCTGCGTGGGTTTCCTCCGGGTGCTCCAGTTTCCTCCCACAGTCCAAAAACGTGCTGGTTAGGTGCATTGGCCGTGCTAAATTCTCCCTCAGTGTACCTGAACAGGAGTGTGGCGACTCGGGGATTTTCACAGTAACTTCATTGCAGTGTGAACTTAAGCCTACTTGTGACTAATAAGTAATTAGCATGGCGGAACGGTAGCACAGTGGTTAGCACTGCTGCTTCTCAGCGCCAGGGACCCGGGTTCGATTCCCGGCTTGGGTCACTGTCTGTGTGGAGTTTGCATGTTCTCCCTGTGTCTGCGTGGGTTTCCTCCGGGTGCTCCGGTTTCCTTCCACAGTCTGAAAGACGTGCTGGTTAGGTACATTGACCCGAACAGGCGCCGGAGTGTGGCGACTACGGGAATTTCACAGTAACTCCATTGCAGTGTTAATGTAAGCCTACTTGTGACTATCTAATAAACTTTACTTGACGCTCCAGTGCAGTATTGGTGGAGCACCGTGTTGTCAGAGACACAGGCCGAAAACCTACCACCTCATCTGCCCCAGAATCGGTTCCCAGAACGGAAATGTCCGTTGGGATCGGGCGGGATTTTATGATCTCGCCCGAGCGAGGCCATAAAATCCCGCTCACCATCTTTCCAATCAGATGTCAAACCAAGGCTCCGCCTGCCCTCACTTGAACATCAAAGATTCCACGATACTAATTTGATAGTCAGCAGAGGAGTTTGATTAAATGGACTTCCATTTCTCCCTGTGCGAATCCAAGTCTGTAGAGTTCAATGATTTGACTGATCTGTGTTTGATTATATTTAGTTGGTTCTCTGATGTATGTTAAGCAACTGACCCCACACAGAAAGTTCTGGAAAGATCTAGGCTAAGACCATGGGTGGAAATTTCCCATGCCTCCATGTCTGTGTGGAGTTTGCACATTCTCCTCGTGTCTGCGTGGGTTTCCTCCGGGTGCTCCGGTTTCCTCCCACAGTCCAAGGATGTGCGGGTTAGGTTGATTGGCCAGGTTAAAAAATTGCTCCTTAGAGTCCTGGGATGCATAGGTTAGAGGGATTAGTGGGTAAAATATGTGGGGGTGGGGCCTGGGTGGGATTGTGGTCGGTGCAGACTCGATGGGCCGAATGGCCTCCTTCTGCACTGTAGGGTTTCTATGATTTCTATGATGGTGTGTTTAATGATGGGTGGGGGATTGGGGTGAGGGTTGGGGGGAGGGGGTGAGAATATAGTCAGGGGTCCACAAACTGGTTTCATGTCGGTGTAAAATGACAGTGGGATCTTGCACACCCAGCTGCTATGGCAGGTCACAATTCCTGCCAGAGGTTAGCATGAGACTGATTTGAATTGCAAATGGGGTGCTGATGAAGGCCCGAATGGATGCCCTCCCAACCGCAACCCCCCCCCCCCCACTGCCCATCCTTGATCGTCCGCATCACCAGTGAGAAATCATGTTTGTCCAAAACATGTTTGAACCAACATGGCGTCAACATGGCGGGACTTACCTGAAGAAGGCCTGTGGCTGCCTCCAGCGTTCAGGATGGAGACTTGAAGTAACTGTGGACCCTGGAACACGTGCCAGTGGGTGGGAAGGAGCATCAAAAGTAAAGTTGAAGTTAAAATTTAATTATTAGTCACAAGTAAGGCTTACATCAACTCTGCAATGAAGTTACTGTGAAATTCCCCCAGTCGCCACAGTCCTGTTCGCGTCAATGCACCCTAAACAGCACGTCTTTCAGAGTGTGGGAGGAAACCGGAGCACCCGGAGGAAAGCCACGCAGATGCGGGGAGAATGTGCAAATTCCACACAGACAGTGACCCAAGCCGGGAATCGAACCCGGATCCCTGGCGCAGTGAAGCAGCAGTGCCAACCACTGTGCCACCGTGCCACTGGAAGGTGAGCCTTCCAGTTCAGTGTCTTCGAGGAAGTCCATGTTCTTTTTTCAACGGTTCAATGATGTCCAGACGTCTTTTTAAAATGGTGCCTGGATTGTTTTTCTGATTCGTTCATGAGATGTGGGTATCACTGGCTGGGCCAGCATTTATTGCCCATCCCTGGGGGGCATTTAAGAGTCAAATGCATTTCTGCGGCTCTGGGGCTCCGGCCCATGTCTTTATTGACAAGAAAAAGAAATAAAATTATCTGTATAGAATGCATGTACTGCAAATAATCCCACAGAATAAAAGGTTTTGGGGAGTGAAAAATGAACCTAAGTTATCCGTTAAATTTTCAGAAGTGATGTTTTAATATTTTTACCTGATGTCAGTCATATTACTTTCATAAGTTTGCTGTTCCATTTTACTAATGGTAGAAGTGCTGTGGTGTGCAGGCGACAGTGGTCCCACATTAGGCTCCAGTCTGTCTGTGTGGAGTACCACAAAAACATGCACTTAGCAAAATAGAGTAACAATCAGATGTTTTTTTTCATCCCTTCAGTACAGAAGGAGGCCATTCAGCCCATCGAGTCTGTACCGACCACAATCCCACCCAGGCCCCATTCCCATAACTCACATTTACCCTGCCAATCCCCCTGACACTAAGCCCTTTCGGGCAAACGTTATGGTGGTAGAAATCTTGCTCCATGTTGGTGGGTTAGGAATCTGGCACTGGTGGTAGATTTGACCCTGTGAAACGGCAATGAACCAAGTGATGCTGAATGACGTTGCTGGCTCAGTCCACACCTCAGCTACCATGTTCAGCTTTGTTGACCAACACATGAGGCTTAGGAGGCTGAGGGGTGATCTTATAGAGGTCTATAAAATAATGAGGGGCACAGATCAGCGAGATAGTCAATATCTTTTCCCAAAGGTAGGGGAGTCTAAAACTAGAGGGTATAGGTTTAAGGTGAGAGGGGAGTGATACAAAAGGGTCCAGGGGGCAATTTTTTCACACAGAGGGTGGTGAGTGTGTGGAACAAGCTGCCAGAGGTAGTAGTAGAGGCGGGTACAATTTTGTCTTTTAAAATGCATTTAGACAGTTACATGGGTAAGATGGGTATAGAGAGATATGGGCCAAATGCAGGCAATTGGGACTAGCTTAGGGGTTTAAAAAAAAGGGGCGGCATGGACAAGTTGGGCCGGAGGGCCTGTTTCCATGCTGTAAACCTCTATGACTCTATGAGACATTCCAGCTATAGGGTGGAGCCCCAAAGCCTGGGGACAAATGAAAAATAAACGGAAGAAAATGGGGCTTCTCAGGATTGTGCGTGGACCCAATTGAAACAAGACAGATTTAGATAAGGCAAATCTGGAGCAGTATTTTGAATTATACAGGAAGCTGGAACAAGGATGGGGCGACACGGTGGCACAGTGGTTAGCACTGCTGCCTCACAGCGCCAGGGACCTGGGTTCAATTCCCGGCTTGGGTCACTGTCTGTGTGGAGTCTGCACATTCTCCCCGTGTCTGCGTGGGTTTCCTCCGGGTGCTCCGGTTTCCTCCCACAGTCCAAAGATGTGCGGGTTAGGCGGATTGGCCGTGCTAAATTGCCCCTTCGTATCAGGGGGTTAGCAGGGTAAATATGTGGGGTTATGGGAATAGGGCCCGGGCGAGATTGCCAGTGCAGACTCGATGGGCTGAATGGCCTCCTTCTGCACTGTAGGGATTCTATGGTTCTTCTATGAACAAGGAGAAATAAAGAAAAAAACCGAGGGCATATTTCAGGAAGGACATCACATAAAACAGGTTGTCTTCCGACTGAATCTATATTTTCTCTTCTTTATTCAGTAGTCGCTGTGAACTGGAGCTATGTTCTCCTGGAAGGGAAGTGTTTTCATTTTGGATGCATGTTAACACACACATGGGACTGGAAAGGGCAGCCAGGTACACCGGGCTAATTTATACAATCATACAATCCCTACAGTGCAGAAGGAGGCCATTCGGCCCATCGAGTCTGCACCGACCACAATCCCACCCAGGTCCTATCCCCATAACCCCATGCATTCACCCTAGCTAGTCCCCCTGACACTAAGGGGCAATGTAGCACAGCCAATCCACACATCTTTGGAGTGTGGGAGGAAACCGGAGGAAACCCACGCAGACACGGGGAGAACATGCAGACTCCGTACAGACAGTGACCCAAGCCGGGAATCGAACCCGGGTCCCCGGCGCTGTGAGGCAGCAGTGCTAACCACTGTGCCACCGTGCCTTCTCTCTCCCAGAAACAAAACAATCTCAGGCCAGACCCTAGGCCTATTTAACTAGGCTCGGCACTGAGATGGTGCCATTCACTCCCTATGCTCCATTGCCAATCAATTGTGCCCAGAGAAAAGGTTGTGTTGACTAACAATAACAACTTATATCTACATGGTACCCTTCACATTATAAATCTCCCAAAAGATACTTCACAGAATATGACAATGGACCAAATAAGGAAAGGTTGGCCTGGGCTTCCATCCTCAAAGCGGGCAGCAGGAATTGGGAAAATTTCCAGCTCCGCCCAACCTCCTCGAAAGAAGGCATCTGCAAGGACGGGAGTTTCATTGTGGGGCAGGGGGACTGGGATTGGGCGGGGGGATGGTGATGTAGGCCGCAGTTGGGCCAGCCAATCCAGGAAAAGGTTTGGAGATCAGGTGTGCAGGTGGGCTGTTTAAAATGTCCGTCTTGGTGCTGTACATCCCAATTAAAATAACAACAGGCCCTCATGCCTCACACCCCTCACCCCCACACACTCCATATGCCCCCTCCATGCCAGCTCCTGCTGCCATCTCCCACCTTCTATGGCACTTCATGCCCCCCCATACCATGCTATGATCCCCAAACAACCCCTCAGGCCCCTCATGCCCCCTATGCCAAGGTATGCCCCACAAATACTGCCTATGTCCAGATCACCAACAACCTGTCCTGGTCCCCCCCATGCCGACGCTATTGTTAAGAAAGCCCCACCAATGCCTCTACTTTCTCAGTAGACTAAGGAAATTTGGCATGTCAGCTACGGCTCTCACCAACTTTTACAGATGCGCCATAGAAAGCATTCTTTCTGGTTGTATCACAGCTTGGTCTGGGCTCCTGCTCTGCCCAGGACTGCAAGGAACTACAAAAGGTCGAGAATGTAGCCCAATCCATCACGCAAACCAGCCTCCCATCTATTGACTCTGTCTACACTTCCCGCTGCCTCGGCAAAGCAGCCAGCATTATTAAGGACCCCACGCACCCCGGACATTCTCTCTTCCACCTTCTTCCGTCGGGAAAAAGATACAAAAGTCTGAGGTCACGTACTAACTGACTCAAGAACAGCTTCTTCCCTGCTGCTGTCAGACTTTTGAATGGACTTACCTTGCATTAAGTTGATCTTTCTCTACACCCTAGCTATGACTGTAACACTACATTCTGCACTCTCTCGTTTCCTTCTCTATGAACGGTATGCTTTGTTTGTATAATGCGCAAGAAACAATACTTTTCACTGTATCCCAATACATGTGACAATAATAAATCAAATCAAATCAAATCAAATCTATGACCACTTATGCACCCTATGCCAATGTATGCCCTGCTAAACAACCACTATGATCCCTCATGCCCCCCATGCCAAGCTCTGGCACTCCCATGCCCATTCATCACTTTAGACTATATTGAAGCAATGAAACCTATCGTGACAGTAGGATGTGTTTAAAAAAAAAGCTTTAAAACCACAGCCATTCATCCCCAAAAATTGATTTTACTTCAGCTCAAAGGTTTCAATCATTTTACGCCCTTAAAGTTTCAATAGTAGAAACTGCAAGCACTTGAAGCCGCTTTATCCTTTTCAAAAACATTGTGAAATTGACAGCAGAGATCAGAGAGCCCGAGCTTTCAATCAAACAATGTTTTCCCTGGGGCTCAGGTGTTCCAACAAGCTAATGAATTTCTGGACTCTTAGCCAAAGGTCATGATGAATTCTTGGCTGAGAGCCCAGACATGTATTAGAGTACTAACCTGGGCCCCAAAGAAAACATTGATTAATTGGCAGCTCTGTGATTGATTAGGACATGCCCATGCCTGCAATGGATCCGATCGGGTAGGAAGAGCGAGGTGCATGCCCGCAATCCGAAGAGGCATCCTTGAACATGGAAAACTCTGGGAATGGGGTCAGGGATCCTGGAAGTGGGACCCAATCGCCGTATTTAAAAGGCTCCCAAGTCATCCCCACTTGGAAAAAAACCAGGCCGTTAGGTCAGGTGACCAAAGGCTTAGTCTAAAAGGTTGGTTTGAAGGAGCATCTTAAAGGCGGAGAGAGAGAGGCGGTGAGATGGAGAGGGTATTAGAGAGCTGAGGGCCTGGACAACTGCAAGCGTAACACTCATTGGTGGAAAGATTACAATTGGGGGATGCTCAAGAGGTCAGAATTGTTTGAACCTCTCGGTTGCAGTTCAGTAAAGGAGCTCTGCTTCTTCATAAACTACCTTTATTTCTTTGAACCAACTCCACACAATTCTCCACCAACACCCAGTGCCACCTGTGGCCCCTTTATATATCAGTGACTTCTATTGAATAATTGACATCAAATTAGGACTTAATCGGAAGGTCTGTTAACCCATTCCTCACAAGAATTAAAGGAGTAGCTGTGGGGCTTGAGGAGATTACAGAAATAGGTAAGAAAATGGAGGGATTTGAAAATAAGGATGAGAATTTTAAAATCATGACGTTATGATATTGCTTGATGAGGAGTTAATGTTGGTCAGTGAGCACAGGGGATGATAGGGGAAGGGGACTTGGTGCGAGTTCAGACAGTGGCAACAGAGATTTTGATGACCTCAAGTTTATGGAAGGTAGAATGTGGGAGAGAGGTCAGGAATGTGCCGGAATAGTCAAGTCTACAGGTACCAAAGGCATGGATGTGAACACAGAGGCTTAATGGAGCTCCTTTTTAAAAATAGAAACATGGAAGATAGGAGCAGGAGGAGGCCATTTGGCCCTTCGAGCCTGCTCCACCATTCATCACGATCATGGCTGATCATCCAACTCAATAGCCTAATCCTGCTTTCTCCCCATAACCTTTAACCCCATTCGCCCCAAGTGCTATATCCAGCCGCCTCTTGAATACATTCAATGTTTTGGCATCAACTACTTCCTGTGGTAATGAATTCCACAGGCTCACCGGGTGAAGAAATGTCTCCTCACCTCCGTCCTAAATGGTCTACCCCGAATCCTCAGACTGTGACCCCTGGTTCTGGACTCCCCCACCATCGGGAACATCCTCCCTGCATCTACCCTGTCTAGTCCGGTTAGAATTTTATAAGTCTCTATGAGATCCCCCCGTCATTCGTCTGAACTCCAGCGAAAACAATCCTAACCTCGTCAATCTCTCCTCATACATCAGTCCCGCCATCCCCGGAATTTTCTTTGACAATGCCGTTTATGTGTGAATGGAATGATGGTGAGGGCTTGAAGTTCCATTCCTTTGCTTAATTTTGTAGGTTACTAAACAATCAAGAGAAATGTTTATTTATTAGTGCCGCAAGTCAGCTTACATTAACACTGTAATGAAGTTATTGTGAAAATCCCCGAGTCGCCATACTCCAGCGCCTGTTCAGATACACTGAGGGAGAATTTAGCACGGCCAATGCCAATGCACCTAACCTGCACATCTTTAGACACTAAGGGGCAATTTAACATGGCCAACCCACCCAACCTGCACATCTTTGGACTCTAAGGGGCAATTTAGCATGGCCAACCCACCTAACCTGCACATCTTTGGACACTAAGGAGCAATTTAGCATGCCCAATCCACCTAACCTGCCAATCTTTGGATACGAAGGGGCAATTTAGCATGGCCAATCCACCTAACCTACACATCTTTGGACACTAAGGGGTAATTTAACATGGCCAATCCACCTAACCCGCACATCTTTGGACTCTAAGGGGCAATTTGGCATGGCCAATCCACCTAACCTGCGCATCTTTGGATACTAAGGAGCAATTTAACATGGCCAATCCACCTAACCTGCGCATCTTTGGATACTAAGGGGCAATTTAGCATGGCCAATCCACCTAACCTACACATCTTTGGACACTAAGGGGCAATTTAACATGGCCAATCCACCTAACCCGCACATCTTTGGACTCTAAGGGGCAATTTAACATGGCCAATCCACCTAACCCGCACATCTTTGGACTCTAAGGGGCAATTTAGCATGGCCAACCCACCTAACCTGCACATCTTTGGACTCTAAGGGGCAATTTAGCATGGCCAATCCACCTAACCTGCGCATCTTTGGATACTAAGGGGCAATTTAGCATGGCCAATCCAATTAACCTGCACACCTTTGGATTGTGGGAGGAAACCGGAGCACCCGGAGGAAACCCACGCAGACACGGGGAGAACATGCAGACTCTACACAGATAGTGACCCAAGCCAGGAATCGAACCTGGGTCCCCGGCGCTGTGAGGCAGCAGTGCTAACCACTGTGCCACCGTGCCTCCCTCGTCTGAATTGCATTAAAGCTGGTATTATGCTTGAGTTTAGACCAGCGTTGACAGTGGTGAATATTATCCATTCACTCGCGGTCGTACTTCCAACCTGGCAAATGCAAATCCCTCCCGCCCGCAAAGCTACGGATAAACCGAAAGATCTCAAAGGCTGCAATGCCCACTAGTTATCTGAATGGTGTGACCTTGGAATTTCTTGTTTGTGAATGCAGCATTAACCAAATCCATAATATAGCCTGTAAATAAAGATAAAGATGATTTCTTATTGATATGCTAATGCTTAAAATTGCATTTACATTTTAAATAGTGAATTCCCTTAACAGGTTTTTGTTCTCGAACAAGTTTTCCATCACAAAGTATCTAGCTGAGTGGTATTGTTTCAAATTGCAGTGCCCCACAGGGCGCCATGGAGACAGCTCATTGTCTCCTGAGATATAAGATCAAAGAACAAGGCCTTTTCAAACAGAAGATAATCTGCAGATTTACAAAGCTCTGGGGCGCATACTTATTTCATATACTGCGCAGTCTTCCCATTATCACAGCCAGTGTAATGCATTTAATGGTCCACAATTTGCTGGGAAAAATAAAGGGGAGTTGAATGTGCAAGGGTCATTCGAAGTGTGTGGCAAGGAAGGGACAACCCACGGATTGTCGACTGCCGCAACGTGCCGGACTATCCGTGCCGTTCGAGGTGGTTACTGTCTATTTCTGTACGGAACTGGTATCTGCTACTGTGAAGCCAGGCACAAAATATTTGTTCAATGTCTCCACCATTTATTATCATAGAATAGAATCATAGAATCCCTGCAGTGCAGAAGGAGGCCATTCGGCCCATCGAGTCTGCACTGACCACAATCCCTATCCCCGTAACCCCACACATTTATCCTGCTAATCCCTCTAACCTACACATCCCAGGACACTAAGGGGGAATTTAGCATGGCCAATGCACCTAAACTACACATCTTTGGACACTAAGGGGCAATTTAGCATGGCCAATCCACCTAACCTACACATCTTTGGACACTAAGGGGCAATTTAGCATGGCCAATCCACCTAACCTGCTCATCTTTGGACACTAAGGGGCAATTTAGCATGGTCAATCTACCTAACCTACACATCTTTGGACACTAAGGGGCAATTTAGCATGGCCAATCCACCTAACCTGCACATCTTTGGACACTAAGGGGCAATTTAGCATGGTCAATCCACCTAACCTACACATCTTTGGACACTAAGGGGCAATTTAGCATGGTCAATCTACCTAACCTACACATCCTTGGACACTAAGGGGCAATTTAGCATGACCAATCCACCTAACCTGCACATCTTTGGACACTAAGAGACAATTTAGCATGGCCAATGCACCTAACCTGCACATCTTTGGACACTAAGAGACAATTTAGCATGGCCAATGCACCTAACCTGCACATCTTTCAGAGCGTGGGAGGAAACCGGAGCACCCGGAGGAAACCCACGCAGACACGGGGAGAACATGCAGACTCCACACAGACAGTGACCCAAGCCGGGAATCGAACCCGGGTCCCTGGAGCTGTGAGGCAGCAGCGCTAACCACTGTGCCACCCACATCTCACCATATTATAAAAACTCTTACTATCTGTTCTTATATTACTGGCTCGTTTTCTCTCATATTCAATTTTTTTCTCCTTTTTATTAACTTTTTGCTGGCCCTCTGCTTGTTTCTAAACCACTCCCAATCCTCAGACTTACCACTGTCTTTTGCAACATTTAAAGCCTCTTCTTTTAATCAAATACGATCCTAAGTGAGCCTTTCTTGCTGAGTTTTTAATCTCCAGGGGAATGTAGTGTTGTTGAACATTTTGAATTGTCTCTTTAAATATTTCCCCACTCTTCATTTGTCTCCATTCCTTTGAGTCTATTTACTCAATTCCTCTTAACCAGATTTCCCCTCATGCATTCATGAAAGTGTCTGGAACAAGCTGCCAGAGGTAGTAGTCGAGGCGGGTACAATTTTTGTTTTTTAAAAAGCATTTAGACAGTTACATGGGTAAGATGGGTATAGAGGGATATGGGCCAAATGCAGGCAATTGGGACTAGCTTAGTGGTTAAAAACTGGGCGGCATGGACTATTTAAGTTTTATTTAAGTTTTAACATTTTTATTTGTGATTGGAACACGTCACTTTCAAACCTAATATGGAATTCTGTGGTGTTATGATCACTATTTCCCAGTGGATCTTTTACAATGGCATTGCTAATTAACTCTGCTTAATTACACAATAGTAGATCTCAGATAGTTTTATTCCTAATTGGTTTGACTACATCCTGCTCCAAGAAACTATCACAAAAAAAATTCTACAAACTCATCTTCCAGACCATTCTTTCCAATTTGATTGTCCCAGTCTATATGGAAATGAAAGTCCCCCATTTATATGGCACCCTTACTGTAATACCCCATATGCTTCACATTAGCATGATTGAGCCAAGGACAGAGATATTATGACAGGTGGCCAAAAGCTTGGTCAAAGAGATAGGTTTTAGGGAGCAACTTAAGGACAAATCAAAAGGGGAAGAGAGTTAGGGAGGGAATTCCAGAGCTTGGGGCCTTGACAGCTAAAAGGACAGCCAATGCAATGGTGGAGCAATAAGAACTTGGGTTGCATAAGAGACTAAAATTGAATGAGTACTGACTTCTTGGAGGGTTGTCGGGAGGGAGGAGTTTACAGAGATTAGGGCGGCACGGTGGCACGGTGGTTAGCACTGCTACCTCACAGTGCCAGTGCCCCAGGTTCAATTCCGGCCTCGGGTCACTGTGTGGAGCTTGCACATTCTCACCGTGTCTGCATGAGTTTCCTCCGGGTGCTCCAGTTTCCTCCCACAATCTCAAAGACGTGCGGGTTAGGTTGATTGGCCAGGCGAAATTCTCCATTAGCGTCAGGGGGACTAGCAGGGTAATATGCATGGGGTTGCGGGAATAGGGCCTGGGTGGAATTGTGGTCGGTGCAGACTCGATAGGCAGAATGGCCAACTATTGTACTGTAGGGATTCTATGATAAGATATGGAGGGATTTGAACACAAATGCCCCTATGGGGCACACATGCCCCATAGAACATAGGGCTTGGATAAGGCAGATAGTCAACACCTTTTCCCAAAGGTCGGGGAGTCCAAAACTAGAGGGCATAGGTTGAAGGTGAGAGGGGAGAGACACAAAAGGGTCCAGAGAGGCAATTTTTCAAACAGAGAGTGGTGAGTGTCTGGATCGAGCTGCCAGAGGCAGTAGTTGAGTCGGGTACAATTTTGTCTTTTAAAAAGCATTTAGACAGTTAAATGGGTAAGATGGGTATAGAAGGATATGGGCCAAATGCAGGCAATTGGGACTTGCTTAATGGTTAAAAACTGGGCGGCATGGACAAGTTGGGCCAAAGGGCCTGTTTCCATGCTGTAAACCGCTATGACTCTATGACAAGAATTAAAATTTTAAATCCATTATATCAAATTTAATGTTGTGACATTGAAACTAATGTTGCAACAGTTTTCACCAACTGAGTTCTCCAGGTCCTGCAGGCCTTATGTAACCCCACAATCCGCAAATAAAAGCCTCTTGAGAATTTGATAATTGGGAGAGGACTATGTTTTTCAGTTGTGCAGTCAAAAGTGTCACATAATTGGGCATAAGTGTTCCAGCAAAAAATCTGTCTGACTGTCAGAAGCCACACATAGTTTGATAGACTCTTTGGGGGGATCACGCCACGGTTGTATTTAGCTGCTTTGAGTGGGAGAGACATTATGCTGTTGCAGTCAACTCCTGCTGGGGTGAATAACTTGCCTATCATCATGTTCTTTTCCCGGAGGAAGCTCGAGATAGCTTCCAGAACTGGTTCACTGAACTTCTGGCCAGTGCTTGCAACCAAGATCATCCAGGGTCACCCAGGAGAAGCGGTTCCCGAGGCGTAGCGCGTCGAAGACTGGGTCTGTAAATATAAGGCAGTCACAACATAGAATTCAGGAGAACATCTTCATCCAGAGAGTAGCTAGAACGTGGAACTTGCTACTGCGTGGAACAGTTGAGATGGATAGAATTGATACCTTAAAGGAGAAGCTAGGTAAGTGTGTGAGGGAGAATAGAATAGAAGGACAAGTTGGAAGAATAGGGAAGGAGAGTGGGAGGAGGTTTGTATGGAGCAGACACGCCAGTATGGATCAGTTGGGCCGAATGGCCTGTTTCTAAATTCTATATGTAACATTGGAATTCTCATTCAAGTACATCCATTGGATTCTAGGTCAAGAAGCGTGTGGTTTTCACAACAAGTAGTGCCTGCGGATTAGATTACAAACACCCTCCAGATAGCATGGGTGGGGACAGCAACAATAAAACAATATGAAGATAAATGTATTAATATTTCTGAGTATGTCTAAATATTTCTGGGTACACAAACATGCAAATTAAGACCCCCTTGGGCCTGCTTCGCCATTAAATAAGATCATGGCTGCTCTAATTTTAACCTCAACTCCACATTGCCTACCCCTGAGAACCTTTCACCCCCTTGCTTATCAAGAATCTATCTCCTTCTGCCTTAAAAATATCCGGTAAGAAGTCTCACAACACCAGCTGAAAGTCCAACAGGTTTATTTGGAATCACGAGCTTTTGGAGCTCCTTTTATCAGGTGAGTCAAGTTTCTGCTTCAAGACACGCAACAACACAGAATCGCTGAGCAGAGACTGATAGCCAAGTTCCGCACGCATGAGGACGGCCTCAACTGGGATCTTGGGTTCCTGTCACACTATCTGTAACCCCCACCATTTGGCCTGAGCTTGCAAAATCCTACTAACTGTCCTGGCTTAAGACAATTCACACCTCTTTAACCTGTGATTAACCCTCTCTCCACTCGCACCGTCTGTACCTGTAAAGACTTGATTACCTGAAAAGGTTCACATTCCAACCATTATCTTACAATTGTGTCTCTGTCTATATATGCCGTGTTTGTGAAACCTGCCTCTCCACTCACCTGATGAAGGAGCAGCACTCCGAAAGCTCGTGATTGCAAATAAACCTGTTGGACTTTAACCTGGTGTTGTGAGACTACTAGTTGAAAGGTGGAACAGGTTAAAGGGGTTGAAGACCTCCTGCTGTTCCAACATCTGACTAAGTGAATGGTAGCGCGTCAGAAAAGTTTGCAGATCTACAAAATAAGAACAGCCCTTTACTCCCATGAGGTCCATGGGTTGATCTGAAAGGTACCGTGGCACCTCATTAAAGTTGTTCCCTTGTCAGCTAATGCCCCCTCACCACAGAAATGGCCATAAAAGATTGCCCCTTTGTAAACACCGTGTGCATCACTTCCTCATGAGAGATGTGCATTCCAGATTGCCTGCTGTGAGAGCAACCTAAGGTGGATGTTCACACGCAATACCTCTATTGTTGTAGTTGTACAATGATGTGGGGACACTGGTGTTGGACTGGGGTAAGCACAGTAAGAAGCCTCACAACACCAGGTTAAAGTCCAACAGGTTTATTTGGTGGCACAAGCTTTCGGAGTGTCACTCCTTCTTCAGGTGAGTGGGAGTTGAGTTCACAAACAGGGCATATATAGACACAAACTCAATTTACAAGATAATGGTTGGAATGCGAGTCTTTACAGGTAATCAAGTCTTAAAGGTACAGACAATGTGAGTGGAGAGAGGGTTAAGCACAGGTTAAAGAGATGTGTTTTGTCTCCAGACAGGACAGTTAGTGAGATTTTGCTAGTCCAGGCAAGTCATGGGGGTTACAGATAGTATGACATGAACCCAAGATCCCGGTTGAGGCCGTCCTCATGTGTGCGGAACTTGGCTTGTACAAGACATTGGCAAGGCCACGCTTGGAATACTGTGTGCAGTTCTGGTCACCCTATTATTAAACTAGAAAGAGCGCAGAAAAGATTTACTAGGATGCTACCAGGACTTGATGGTTTGAGTTATAAGGAGAGGCTGGATAGACTGGGACTTTTTTGTCTGGAGCGTAGGAGGCTGAGGGGTGATCTTATAGAGGTCTATAAAATAATGAGGGGCATAGATCAGCGAGATAGTCAATATCTTTTCCCAAAGGAAGGGGAGTTGAAAACTAGAGGGCATAGGTTTAAGGTGAGAGGGGAGAGATACAAAAGGGCCCAGAGGGGCAATTTTTTCACACAGAGGGTGGTGAGTGTCTGGAACAAGCTGCCAGAGGCAGTAGTAGAGGCGGGTACAATTTTGTCTTTTAAAAAGCATTTAGACAGTTACATGGGTAAGCTGGGTACAGAGGGATATGGGCCAAATGCGGGCAATTGGAACTAGCTTCGGGGTTTAAAAAAAAGGGGCGGCATGGACAAGTTGGGCCGAAGGGCCTGTTTCCATGTTGTAAACCTCTATGACTCTATTGTTCTAATGTTTAATTAAAACCCTAATGAGGCATCACGTATAAAAATCTCACCCACTCATCACGAGGGGCAAGTACTTCTGTCTGATGTATTCGCAGTTCGCTATTCATTTTTAACATGTCGCCTACAACATCCGCCAATCGAAAAGTGCGCTCCAGAAATTTCCATTGTCATGTTGGTTCTTGAACTCTTGCTGAGATTGTATAAATATGGATTTGGAAAGGAAACTTGTACATGACTAATCACATTACAGACTCAGATTCCTAAGAATAAAAGATTAGATTCCCCTCCTCAATGTTCTGTAGCTTTGAGTGCTGTGCCTCATCTTATTAATGATATTAAAGGAGCCTATCGATTTCATAGCTGTTATCTCCCTTCTTACGTTCATTTTTTTAGTTATAGTCAGAGTTGAATAATTGCAACGGTGAGAGGGACAGTGATTTAACGTTTCAGAAAAGAGTTGTAATTCCATGAAGTCTGATTTAACCTGTGAAAGGAAATCTCTTTAAAAATGGGTTTATTTTTACGTTGGATTTATAGAACAGAAACAGGCCATTCTGCCCAATTGGTCCCTGCTGGATTTTATACTCAGTTTGAGTTATAAGGAGAGGCCGGATAGACTGGATACACTTCCTGCCCTGCTTCATCTCACCGCACCAGGCTCAACACCATCCAGGACAAAGCAGCCCCGCTTGGTTGGCACCCCATCCACCACCTTTAACATTCACCCCCTCCACCTCTGATGCCCAGTGGCAGCAGTGTGTACCATCTACAAGATGCCCCGCAGCAACTCACCAAGGCTCCTTCGACAGCACCTTTCAAACCCGCGATCTTTACGAGCTGAAAGGGCAAGAGGCCAATGTTTGGGCGTGGGGTCCACAGAGTGGTTGGGGATGGATTGTTCGATTTTGAAAAAAAGTTGATTTATCAGTGTCACAAATCGGCTTACATTAACACTGCAATTAATTTGCTGTGAAATTCCCCTCGCCGCCACCTGTTCAGGTCAATGCACCCTAACTTTCAGATTGTGGGAGGAAACCGGAGCACCCGGAGGAAACCCACGCAGACACGGGGGAGAACGTGCAGACTCCACACAGACAGTGACCCAAGCCGGGAATCGAACCGGGGTCCCTGGCGCTGTGAGGCAGCAGTGCTAACCACTGTGCTACCTGTACCTTTTCTTGCCAAGTGACCACCCAGGCACATTTCAGCAAGATTCAAGAGGGCCAGTTTTAACTTCAGGTGGATAACGGTCAGGGAGAACTCACCATCCACCTGCCTGTTGTTGATGGCATCCAATCATCTCGAGCTCCATTTACCCGCCCGCAGGCACGATGCAGGTGCCACCTGGGTGATTTGCTGCACCGCACTAACTCGTGGAATGGTGAGAAAATTGGCCAGCTCCCATGCCAAACCAGCCAACAATGGAAAGCTGGTTGGAGTTACCAACACAGTAAGAGTTTTAACAACACCAGGTTAAAGTCCAACAGGTTTATTTGGTAGCAAATGCCATTAGCTTTCGGAGCGCTGCTCCTTCGTCAGATGGAGTAGATATCCCTGTTGGAGAGCACTCCAGACCTGGTACAAAAGGGTTGTGCCCAGGCTACCCAAGGTGATGGCAGCCGGTGGGCTGAGTGAGTTAAAATTGACCCCAATTGATTGTCTTTGCGCTCTTTCCCTCATTAAAGCAGTGACGACAATCACTCCTGGCGGAATTTTACCGTCGCGCCGGATTCGGGGCAGGCGAGGCTCGCAGAACAGTATTCTCCGTTGCCCTCAGGCGGGATCTTGCGAGCTTCGGGCAGGCAAGGCGGTAAAATTCTGGCCTACACCTAATGATGCATGAAATGGAGATCAAACCTAAAACAGGGGAGTTCTCCCTCGTGTCCTGGCCAATATTTACCCCTCAATCAACATCACTAAAACAGATGATCTGATCATTATCACATTGCTGTTTGTGGGATCTTGCTGTGCGCATATTGGCTGTTGCGTCTCCTACATTACAACAGTGGCTACACTTCAAAAAGTAGTTCATTGACTGTGTAATGACTTTAATCAGGCAATTGAGGTGGGCCTGTTAGATTATGAACTCCCTGATTAAGGGCCAAATTGATGGGTCAATCAGGGAGCCTCTTGCTTTGTATTTAACCAGGCGTGTCAGTTCCTCTGGCGCTCCTAGTGTAGGCTGTTAACTGAAAGCACTCGGTATGCTGTTGTCAGACTTGTAAATAGAGGGATCTTGGTGAAGGGACTTCTGCCTCCGAGGACTTATTACAGGTTGTGGAATGTTTTGTGCTGTCGAGTGGCTGTGAAAAGGGCAAGTCTTGCTTTTCTTATTTTCTTATGGTTCACACCAAAGAATTCCTGAATTTCCAGTATGTGGTTGAGAAAACATTCTCTCCAGCGATTATAGAAACATAGAAACTCGGTGCAGGAGGAGGCCTTTTGGCCCTTCGAGCCTGAACCACCATTCAATATGATCACGGCGGATCATGCACTTTCAGTATCCCACTCCCGCTTTCTCTCCACATCCCCTTGATCCCTTTCGCCGCAGGGGCCACGTCCAGCTCCCTCTTGAACCTATCTAATGAATTGGCCCCAACAGCTTCCTGTGGTCGAGAATTCCACAGGTTCACAGCTCTCTGAGTGAAGAAGTTCTTCCTCATCTCAGTCCTGAATGGCTTACCCCTTATTCTTAGACTGTGGCCCCTAGTTCTGGACTTCCCCAACACCGGGAACATTCTCCCCGCATCGAGCCTGTCCAGTCCCATCAGGATTTTATATGTTTCTATGAAATCCGATCTCATTCTTCTAAATTCCAGTGAATACAAGCCCAGTCGATCCAGTCTCTCTTCATGTCAGTCCTGCCATTCCGGGAATCAGTCCGGTGAACCTTCGCTGGACTCTCTCAAGAGCAAGAATGTTCTTCCTCAGACTAGGAGACCAAAACTGCACACAATACTCAAGATGTGGCCTCACCAAGGCCAATACCATGACCTTTAACTTTGCTCACTAATCTCTTGTGTGGGACTGTGGTAAACCACTGTCGTGCCTTCGGCACGGTTGAGCTGTATATATTGTTGCCACTACTGTTCGTATATGAGACACTCCCTGACACCTTTAATTCGGCTGCACCTTTAACTGGAGGCTCCGCCCTCAGGGTATAAAGGCTGCAGCCCTCCCCCTCTGGCCTCAGTCGGGAGATCCTCATGCCCAGTATTGTTCTGTTTATTGTCTGTTCCACATCGTTCCTTTTTAGCAAATAAAAGCCTTCTGTTCCTGGCAACATCAGCCTTGTCTATTTATCAGACGCGCCTCAGGGACCTTGTCAAAAGCCTTTTGAAAGCCCAGATACACAACATCCACTGGTTCACCCTTGTCCACATTACTGGTCACATCCTCAAAAAATCCCAGAAGATTTGTCAAGCACGATTCCCCTTTAGTGAATTCATGCTGACTTGGACCAATCCTGTCACCGCTTTCCAAATGCTCAGTTATTGCATCCTTAATAATTGACTCCAGCATTTTCCCCACCACCGATGTCAGGCTAATCGGTCTATAATTCCCCATTTTCTCTCTCCCTCTTTTTTTAAAAAGTGGGGTTACATTACCTGCCCTCCAATCCATTGGAACTCTTCCAGAGTCTATAGAATGCTGGAAAATGATCACCAACGCATCCACTATTTCTAGTGCCACTTCCTTGAGTACTCTGGGATGCAGAACATCAGGCCCTGGGGATTTATCGGGTTTTAATCTCTGAAATTTCTCGACTAATAAGGATTTCCTTCAGTTCCTCCTTCATGCTAAGATTCTCAGCAATTTTCTTTTATTAATTCATGGGTGTCGCTGGCTGGGCCAGCATTTATTGCCCATCCATAGTTACCCTTGAAACTGAGCGTCCTACTTAGCCATTTTAGAGGTCAGTTGAGAGTCAACCACATTGCTGTGGTTCTGGAGTCACATGTAGACCAGACCGGGTAAGGACGGCAGATTTAATTCCCTAAAAGACATTCGTGAACCAGATGGGTTTTTCCGACAATGGTTTCATGATCATCAGTAGATTCATAATTCCAGATTTTTTTTATTAAATTCAAATTCCACCACCTTCCATGACGGGATTCGAACCCGGGTCCCCAGAACATTAGGTTTAAGGTGCGAGGGGCAAGGTTTAAAGGAGATGTACGAGGCAGGTTTTTTACACACAGGATGGCGGATGCCTGGAACTCGCTGCCGGGGGAGGTAGTGGAAGCGGATACGGTAGTGACATTTAAGGGCGTCTTGACAAATACATGAATAGGATGGGAATAGAGGGATATGGTCCCCGGAAGGGTAGGGGGTTTTAGTTCAGTTGGGCAGCATGGTCGGTGCAGGCTTGGAGGGCCGAAGGGCCTGTTCCTGTGCTGTAATTTTCTTTGTTCTTCGTTCTTTATTAGGGGTGGCTCAGTGGTTAGCACTGCTGCCTCACAGCTCCAAGGACCCGGGTTCGATTCCCACCTTGGGTCACTGTCTGTGTGAAGTTTGCACGTTCTCCGCGTGTCTGCATGGGTTTCCTCCGGGTGCTCCGGTTTCCTCCCACACTCCAAAGATGTGCGGGTTAGGTGGATTGGCCATGATAAATTGCCTCTTAGTGTCAGGGGGACTAGCTAGGGTAAATGCATGGGGTTATGGGGATAGGGTCTGGGTGGGATTGTGGTCAGTGCAGACTGGATGGGCCGAATGGCCTCCTTCTGCACTGTAGGGATTCTATGATTAGTTGAGTTTCTGGATTAAAATCAAATTGCGGGTGGAGCATAGAATCATAGAATGTGATTACTTTTTCAGGTTGTCTCGTTTGATCTGTGAACGGATTTGTCATCAAATAATATCAGACAGACACATCTGAAGCCTGGCCCTCAGAACATCACTGGAAAACATTGCAAAGGGAAAAGTACTGGAGTGTGATTATTGATCATTCACTGCAGACATTCACTCACTGACACTGTAATCAGCAAAGCTCATCAAATGCCAAGGAGGCATCTGAAGGGCATTTGACTGGCAGTCCAAATAAATTATTCACATTAGCTGCCGCTCACTGCCGGGACTACATTTGGAGTATTTTCTGATAAATGATTGGTGCCAATATAAAAGCCTGCAGCTGCTGGAAATCTGAAATAAAGACAGACAATGCTGAGAATACTCAGCTGGTCTGGCAGCATCTGTGGAGAGAGAAGAAGAGTTAACGTTTAAGCTTGATGGTCTGCTTGGATGTGTATTCGACAGCTTTGCTTGATTCCCTTTGGGGAGCAATTTGTATCTTTTTAAATGTATTCTTTCAAGGGATGTGGGCATCGCTGGATGGCTGGTTGGCCATCCCTAATTGCCCTTGAGCGAAGTGTCTCCATTTTGGAGAGGGCAGTTGAGAGTCAACCACATTGCTGTGGCTCTGGAGTCACATGTAGGCCAGACCGGGTAAGGATGGCAGATTTCCTTCCCGAAAGGACATTAGTGAACCAGATGGGTTTTTCCAAAACTGAATGGGTGGCATGGTGGCAGAGTGGTTGGTGCTGCTGCCTCACTGCTCCAGGGAGCCGGGGTCGATTCCCGGCTTGGGTCACTGCCGGTGCAGAGTCTGCACATTCTCCCCGTGTCTGCGTGGGGTTTCCTCCGGGTGCTCCGGTTTCCTCCCACAGTCCAAAGCTGTGCGGGTTAGGTGCATTGGCCGTGATAAATTGCCCCTTAGTGTGCCAGGTTGCGAAGGTTAGAGGGATTGGTGGGGTAAATATGTGGGGTTACGGGGATAGGGCATAGGTGGGATTGCTGTTGGTGCAGACTCAATGGGCTGAATGGCCTCCTTCTGCACTGTCGGGATTCTATAATTCTCAATGGTTTCTATGATACTTTCATGGTCTTCACTGAGACAGATTTTTTTCAATTGAATTTAAAGTCCACCAGTTGTCAGAGTGAGATTTGAATCCCTGTCCCCAGAGCACTAGCCTGGCTGCTTGCTTACCAGTTCAGTGACATTACAACCATCTCCCCTATATTTACCCAAAAGTCTACCACAGGAGATGAAAGGATGGGGTCGATTGCGCCCGGCTTATGGAAGGAGTTGGCTTGATGGTCTGAATGGGCAGCTGGCACACGGTACTTTTGTACATCACCTTGTAATTTATCATTTATGCAATTAAACTGACATCACTTTACTTAAAGACTTTGAATGCTTGATGGCATTGGGCGGCACGGTGGCACAGTGGTTAGCACTGCTGCCTCACAGCGCCAGGGACCCGGGTTCGATTCCCAGCTTGGGTCACTGTCTGTGTGGAGTTTGCACGTTCTCCCCATGTCTGCGTGGGTTTCCTCCCACAGTCTGAAGATGTGTAGGTTAGGCGCATTGGCCGTGATAAATTGCCCCTTAGTGTCCAAAGACGTGCTGGTTAGGGTGCATTGACCCGAACAGGTGCTGGAGTGTGGCGACTAGGGAATTTTCACAGTAACTTCATTGCAGTGTTAATGTAGGCCTACTCGTGACACTAATAAATAAACTTTAAACGTTATCATATATCCATAATGTCAAGAAAGAATGCCAGGGCAACTCAATAGTTTGACTACAGTGAGCTCACAATGCCCTCACCAGAGGAAGAAGAAAGCTTTCCGTTAACTGGAAAGCCCAGAATGTGTAATTATGAGAGTGATTTCCCCATGGAGTTAATTGATCCTAATCTCAGTCTCACTGCTAATTCTAATTAGCTTTCTCGTCCTCCATTCCAGGATGGAATCGACACATTCCAGGCCCACAACCCCGACTGTGCTACTTAATATTCCGGCTCACTGTCAGGCGTTGACCTTCACAAAATGGGCCTTGCCTTTGTTCGATGTTGCCAACGCAGCTTGGATGCCCCTCAGTGCCCGCCTGATGAGGTTGGCGAACAGGGTTACACCACACTCACTCACAACGCACCACCCAACAGTGAGAGGGCTGGCAGGTTTGCCCCACTTGGGTATCGATTAAATCATGGAATCATACAATCCCTACAGTGCAGAAGGAGGCCATTCGGCCCATCGAGTCTGCACCGACCGCAATCCCACCCAGGCCCAATCCCCGCAACCCCATGTATTTACCCTAGCTAGTCCCCCTGACACTGAGGGGCAATTTAGTACGGCCAATCCCCCTAATCTGTACATTTTGGGACACTACGGGACAATTTAACATGGCCAATCCACCTAACCTGCACATCTTTGGACACTGAGGGGTAATTTAGCATGGCCAATCTGCCTAACCTGCACATCTTTGGACACTAAGGGGTAATTTAGCATGGTCAATCCACCTAACCTGCACATCTTTGGACACTAAGGGACAACTTAGCATGGCCAATCCACCTAACCTGCACATCTTTGGACACTAAGGGGTAATTTAGCATGGCCAATCCACCTAACCTGCACATCTTTGGACACTAAGGGACAATTTAAAATGGCCAATCCACCTAACCTACACATCTTTGGACACTAAGTGACAATTTAACATGGCCAAACCACCTAACCTACACATCTTTGGACACTAAGTGACAATTTAACATGGCCAATCCACCTAACCTACACATCTTTGGACACTAAGTGACACTAAGTGGGGCGGCACGGTAGCACAGTGGTTAGCACTGCTGCTTCACAGCTCCAGGGTCCCGGGTTCGATTCCCGGCTCGGGTCACTGTCTGTGTGGAGTTTGCACATTCTCCTCGTGTCTGCGTGGGTTTCCTCCGGGTGCTCCGGTTTCCTCCCACAGTCCAAAGATGTGCGGGTTAGGTTGATTGGCCAGGTTTAAAAATTGCCCCTTAGAGTCCTGGGATGCGTAGGTTAGAGGGGTTAGCGGGTGAATATGTGGGGATAGGGCCTGGGTGGGATTGTGGTCGGTGCAGACTCGATGGGCCGAATGGCCTCCTTCTGCACTGTAGGGTTTCTATGATTCTATTTCTATGATTCTATGAATTTAGCATGGCCAATCCACCTAACCCGCACATCCTTTGGACTGTGGGAGGAAACCGGAGCACCCGGAGGAAACCCACGCAGACACGGGGAGAACGTGCAGACTCCACACAGACAGTGACCCGAGCCGGGAATCCAACCCGGGTCCCTGACGCTGAGAGGCAGCAGTGCTAACCACTGTGCCACCGTGCCGCCTACGAGGAGAGATGAGTGCGAAGGTAGGCAAAAAATGGTCCCTTAACATTAATTATACCTCTCAGTAATGCTAATTGTTAGCTCGCATGGTTCAATTGCAAGCCTAGAATTATAGATAAAAATATATATTAAAAAATAGATTTTGAGGGTTTTGGACTTGCAGTGGTTCGAAATGTGGGGCTTTATTGTGCGTGAGTGGATGTTATTTATTGTCCACAAGTAAGTCATAATTAACTTGAGAGAGAAGAAAATAAGTACTCAAAATGAATGATCCGCTCTCGCTGGCTGCCTGCAGTGTTCGGAACTGAGTTTAAATAACATCACGATGTTTCTTACTAATAATAATGAATGACGTGGAGGATGGTGAGGTTCACATCCAAAATTAACTCTGTATCCGTGAAGTCTCACATCACAGCCCGGCATCCTGCAAGGCCCCTGTGCCACAGCAGTGGCGCCGCATGCCATCCATTCTGTTGGCTCATTTTCCAGTCCAACTTTCTTGTTAAAGGCAGGCATGTAGACGAATGGCGCCAAACACACAGTACAAGAAAGAGTTGAAGTTAAGAACGTGCACTGAAGAAGAGGGACAGCACGCACAATGTATTTGACCTGAGTACAAGAGCAAGTTATTTTATAAAGTTGACTTGTGGAATATGAATGTCATAGAATAGAATTCCTGCAGTGCAGGAGGAGGCCATTCGGCCCATCGAGTCTGCACCGACCACAATCCCACCTAGGCCCCATCCCGATAACCCCATGTATTTACCCCAGCTAGTCACTAAGGGACAATTTAGCATGGCCAATCCACCTAACCTACACATCTTTGGACACTAAGGGGCAATTTAGCATGGCCAATCCACCTAATCTGCACATCTTTGGGCACTAAGGGGCAATTTAGCATGGCCAATCCCCCTAACCTGCACATCTTTAGACACTAAGGGACAATTTAGCATGGCCAATCCACCTAACCTGCACATCTTTGGACACTAAGGGACAATTTAGCATGGCCAATCCCCCTAACCTGCACATCTTTGGACACTAAGGGACAATTTAGCATGGCCAATCCACCTAACCCGCACATCTTTGGACACTAAGGGACAATTTAGCATGGCCAATCCACCGAACCTACACATCGTTGGACACTAAGGACAATTTAGCATGGCCAATCCACCTAACCTGCACATCTTTGGACACTAAGGGACAATTTAGCATGGCCAATCCCCCTAACCTGCACATCTTTGGACACTAAGGGACAATTTAGCATGGCCAATCCACCTAACCCGCACATCTTTGGACACTAAGGGACAATTTAGCATGGCCAATCCACCGAACCTACACATCGTTGGACACTAAGGACAATTTAGCATGGCCAATCCACCTAACCCACACATCTTTGGACACTAAGGGACAATTTAGCACGGCCAATCCACCTAACCCGCACATCTTTGGACACTAAGCGACAACTTAGCATGGCCAATCCACCTAACCCGCACTTCTTTAGACACTAAGGGACAATTTAGCATGGCCAATCCACCTAACCGATACATCTTTGGACACTGAGGGACAATTTAGCATGGCCAATCCACCTAACCCGCACATCTTTGGACACTAAGCGACAACTTAGCATGGCCAATCCACCTAACCCGCACATCTTTAGACACTAAGGGACAATTTAGCATGGCCAATCCACCTGACCCGCACATCTTTGGACACTAAGGGGCAATTTAGCATGGCCAATCCACCAACCGAGACATCTTTGGACACTAAGGGACAATTTAGCGTGGCCAATCCACCTAACCTACACATCTTTGGACACTAAGGGGCAATTTAGCATTGCCAATCCACCTAACCGACACGTCTTTGGACACTAAGGGACAATTTAGCATGGCCAATCCACCTAACCCGCACATCTTTGGACACTAAGCGACAACTTAGCATGGCCAATCCACCTAACCCGCACATCTTTAGACACTAAGGGACAATTTAGCATGGCCAATCCACCTAACCGACACATCTTTGGACACTGAGGGACAATTTAGCATGGCCAATCCACCTGACCTGCCCATCTTTGGACACTAAGGGGCAATTTAGCATGGCCAATCCACCAACCGAGACATCTTTAGACACTAAGGGACAATTTAGCATGGCCAATCCACCTAACCTGCACATCTTTGGACACTAAGGGGCAATTTAGCATTGCCAATCCCCCTAACCTGCACATCTTTGGAGTGTGGGAGGAAACCGGAGCACCCGGAGGAAACCCACGCAGACACGGGGAGAACGTGCAGACTCCACACAGAGAGTGACCTGAGGCTGGAATCGAACCCTGGGTCCCTGGCGCTGTGAGGCAGCAGTGCTAACCACTGTGCCACTGTGCCGCCCCCTTGTTCTAGATTTACCCACCATCGTTCCCTCCCCCCGAAACCCGACTGATCCTGTTCATAATTTTATTGACCTCTATTATCCGTGTCCTGAATGTTGGATGCTAAGGCCTCTATTTTTCTTAACAAAGAACCCTTTACTTGTTAGAATGTAACCGATGATAACATTGGATCTGTTGTAATGTGACCAACGGTAGCTTTGATTTGTTTTGATTTGATTTGATTTTGATTTGATTTATTATTGTTATATGTATTGGCATACAGTGAAAAGTATTGTTCCTTGCGCGCTGTACAAAGCATACCATTCATAAGACCATAAGACCATTCGACACAGGAGTAGAATTAGGCCACTCAGCCCATCGAGTCCGCTCCGCCATTCAATCATGGCTGATATGATTCTCATCCCCATTCTCCTGCCTTCTCCCCATAACCCCGATCCCCTTTTTAATCAAGAACCTGTCAAGAACCTGTCTATCTCTGTCTTAAGAGTTCCACAGATTCACCACTCTCTGGCTGAAGAAATTCCTCCTCATCTCTGTTTTAAAGGATCGTCCCTTTAGCCTGAGATTGTGCCCTCTGGTTCTAGTTATTCCTACTAGTGGAAACATCCTCTCCACGTCCACTCTATCCAGGCCTCACAGTATCCTGTCAGTTTCAATAAGATTCCCCCTCATCCTTCTAAACTCCAACGAGTGCAGACCCAGAGTCCTCAACCGTTCCTCATACGACAAGCTCTTCATTCCAGGGATCATTCTTGTGAACTTCCTCTGGACCCTTTCCAAGGCCAGCACATCCTTCCTTAGATTCCATAGAGAAGGAAACGAGAGAGTGCAGAATGTAGTGTTACAGTCATAGCTAGGGTGTAGAGAAAGATCAACTTAATGCGAGGTAGGTCCATTCAAAAGTCTGATGGCAGCAGGAAAGAAGCTGTTCTTGAGTCGGTTGGTACGTGACCTCAGACATTTATATCTTCTTCCTGACGGAAGAAGGTGGAAGAGAGGATGTCTGGGGTGCGTGGAGCCCTTAATTATGCTGGCTGCTTTGCCGAGGCAGCGGGAAGTGTAGACAGAGTCAATGGATCGGAGGCTGGGGTGTAGGTATGGGATGCGTGGGATCCTTGATTAGGGTCAGCTGACCCAGTGAACCATCTAACCAATGACAGAATGATGTGATGATCAGCTGACTCAGTATAAATAAGAACTTGTTGGGAATTGTTAAATTGCTTGGAGTGGCCCAGGGTGAGGCCTCAAGTGTTGGAGTAATGAAGTTTCTTGATTAAACCTTTGATTTATAAGTTGGAGTAGGTTTTGTTATATTTTTATTACTCTGGAAGAGTTCCTTCTGGATCAATATTACTTGCTGCTATGCACCAGCCACTCGCTCTTGTTTGAATATACATTTAAAAAAAGTTGTGCATTCAGATTCTTTGAGACGTCTGACTGTGTAACATAACCCTTAAAGACAACAGCTCGCCGACAGAGAGAAAGACCGCAGCAATTGTCTGCCTTTCAATTCTGCCGCGAGAATTGCTGACAAAGACCTCGGCTTAGGTCACCTTCGAAGAGACGAGGGAATCAGGCAGCTATCAAATTCACTTCGAAGTCTAGAAATGGAGTAGACTTCGATAACCTAACCAGGGAATCTTGGCAGCTCAGTACCAGATTGAGACAAAGAGCATTAACCTTCTGGCAATCACTGTTAAAATGAACGCAGGACATTCTTGAAGTCAAGTCATTTCCGATGTAACTTTGTAGTTTCGGAATGACAGCTTTGAGCGTTGGACACTCTCAATTATGCATGAGAGCGAGCGTGCGTTTGTACAGAGGCAGTAAAATATTATTCTAAGCCCCTTCAATTATTTAAGATTGTATTTGAATTATTTTCAGGATAGCGCAAGAAATAGGTTTTAAAAAGTTGGACACAGAGAAGCATGCCACAATTAATATTCACCCTGCCCTTGAGGCAAGTGAGTAAGTGAATAAGCCCTCCTTCAGAAGAAACTGAATGTTGGCTTATTTTTATTACGAAAACGAAAGCCAGTTGAAAATGATTGGTGCGATTTTTACAGACAAAGCATACTGTTCATAGAGAAGGAAAGGAGAGGGTGCAGAATGTAGTGTTACAGTCATAGCCACGGTGCAGAAAAAGATCAACTTAATATTTGATTTTTTATTGTCACATGTATTGGGATACAGTGAAAAGTATTGTTTCTTGCGCGCTATACAGACAAAGCATACCGTTCATAGAGAAGGAAAGGAGAGAGTGCAGAATATAGTGTTACAGTCACAGATAGGGTGTAGAGAAAGATCAGCTGAAAATTTGATTTATTATTGTCACATGTATTGGGATACAGTGAAAAGTATTGTTTCTTGCGCGCTATACGGACAAAGCATACCGTTCATAGAGTACATAGGGGAGAAGGAAAAGGAGAGGGTGCAGAATATTGTGTTACAGTCAAAGCTAGGGTGTAGAGAAAGATCAGCTTAATATTTGATTTATTATTGTCACATGTATTGGGATACAGTGAAAAGTATTGTTTCTTGCGTGCTATACAGATAAACCATACCGTTCATAGAGTACATAGGAGAGAAAGAAAGGAGAGTGGGCAGAATATAGTGTTGCAGTTACAGATAGGGTGCAGAGAAAGATCAGCTTAATCTGAGACTTTTGTATCTTTTTCCCGATGGAAGAAGGTGGAAGAGAGAATTTCCGTGGTGCATGGGGTCCTTGATTATGTTGGCTGCTTTCCCCGAGGCAGCGGGAAGTGTAGATGGAGTCAATGGATGGGAGGCTGGTTTGCATGATAGACTGGGCTATGTTCACAACCCTTTGTAGTTTCTTTTTTCCGACTAACATTTTAACAGTTAAAGGAATTGTGCATACTGCTGTAAAATAAAGCAGGGAAATAGGACCTAAGGTCACAGACACCAGTTAGCAATCAGTCAAACCAGGTCAAATACCAGAAGAACTGTCATCATGTGAAGTGTGACAAATATCTGGAATACCCTGCCAGGTCAGGTCAATGGAAATACAAGCTTTATGGTCATTCAAAGTTGAGTTAATTACCAGTGAGTTCTGTTAAAAGGGACAGGCTTCAATGGGCTGAATGGCCTTTGGCTCTTCTTAGGAACATAAGAAATAGGAGGAGGAGGGGGGTAGCTGACCCCTTTTCTTCCCGCACCTAGCGGTTGCACTAAGGCAGACCTTCATCTGTTTCCATTGCAAGTAATTCCCAGAATAGGTCACTAATCTGTCGCCAGGGGCTTATATCTTGAGGGGCACCACTCCACATCAAGCATGGCTGACCAGGAGTCTCTCCCGCTCTTACCCCCAGCCATTTGTGTGTTTGGAAGTATTTGCAGGTTGACACTCAACCTGTTTGATCGCGTTATGAACGCACCTTCCTTGGCCATTGAGTCCTGGGGTGGGACTCGAACCCAGAACGTCTGACTCAGAAGCAGAGATGCTACCCACTGTGCCACAAGACCTTCTCCCCTTGAGCCTACTCTGGAAGCCTACACAAAGAAAATGGCTGATCTCCCACCTCAATGCCACATTCCCATCCTATTCCCATCCATGTGCCTTGATTTCCCTTGGGTCTGAAAATCTATCGATCTCAATCTTGAATCTACTCAACGCCTGAGCATCCATAGCCCCCAGGGCTGAGCGTTCCAAAAATAGAATTCCTTCAGTGTCAGAATACAGCTGGATTCTTGCATTACATTGAAATGGAATGATAATTGTGAGAAATTGCTGTTGATTCTTCAGACCAAGGGAGGAACAACGTCTCAATTAGTGGAACTCTCTGAGGGAAAGAAGGAAGATGAGACAAGAATTTCAATCCCGCATTCTTTAGTGTAGGGATGAAGAATAACATGGACTTAATAACACGCTGGAAAATCGATTAGCAAAAGAACGGGGTATGAGTTAGAGGACTGATGGATGTTGCCAATATTCTCCCTCAAATCTCCTCATTATTTGAGGCAGGAGGTGGTAGGGATGATGCTTCCCCTCAGGAGTGCAAGATTGGCTTTGTCAGCCTTTCCACACCTTCCAACAGCTGGTTCTCGAATGGCAGAACGACCCGGAGATAAGACAATACTCATTGGAGAGAATGGGGGGGAAAAAGGCACTCGGAAGCTGAAGGAAGTGGAAATGATTGAACCATTGTGGTCACTTGTTCGCTGAGCAGCTGACACATGTTGACTTCAGTTCCACTAATTTCTGCCTTCCATGCTTACAATTCTTTAATTCTGCAACAATCGTGAACAGATCCTTGTGGACTTGGGATTCAGATAGAAAACAAGAGGAGCCAAAAAGCTGAAGGGCTCTTGGTGTAATGACTTCAATTGGTCCATTGAGGTTGGCCTATTGGAGTATGAACTCCCTGATTAAGGATCCAATTGATGGGCCAATCAGGGAGTCTTTTCCTTGTATCTAACCGGGGCGTGTCAGTTCCTCTGGCACTCCCGGAGGTAGACTGCTGACTGATAGCACTCTGTGTACTGCTGTTAGAGTTTGTAAATAAAGGGATTTTGATGGGCCAATCAGGGAGTCTTTTCCTTGTATTTAACCGGGGCGTGTCAGTTCCTCTGGCACTCCCGGAGGTAGACTGCTGACTGATAGCACTCTGTGTACTGCTGTTAGAGTTTGTAAATAAAGGGATTTTGATGGGCCAATCAGGGAGTCTTTTCCTTGTATTTAACCGGGGCGTGTCAGTTCCTCTGGCACTCCCGGAGGTAGACTGCTGACTGATAGCACTCTGTGTACTGCTGTTAGAGTTTGTAAATAACGGGATTTTGATGAAGGGACTTCTGCCTCCGCAGAGTTATTACACTTGGAAAATGATCTCTTGGCCTACATCCTGTCCAAGGTTGAGGTGCACGAAGAGTCTCCCCAGATATGACAGCAGTACTCAAATCGCAGATGAATCTGGGTACTTTCCAGGGAAACAGAGCTCCATTGTCAGTGTGCAGTGACATTGGAATCAGATTTTTGCAAAATGTTCCTTTGAAAGAAAGACTTGCATTCATATATCGCCTTTCAAGGACCACCAGATGTCTCAAAGTGCTCTGCAGCCAATGAAGTATTTTGCAAGTGTAGTCACTGCTGTAGTCTAGTGAACACAGCAAGTAGCCACTCTTCATACAGCAAACAGCAATGTGGTAGTGAGCAGATCATGGTGCGGCACGGTGACACAGTGGTTAGCACTGCTGCCTCACAGCGCCAGGGACCTGGGTTCGATTCCCGGCTTGGGTCACTGTCTGTGTGGAGTCTGCACATTCTCCCCGTGTCTGCGTGGGTTTCCTCCAGGTGCTCTGGTTTCCTCCCACAGTCCAAAGATGTGCGGGTTAGGTGGATTGGCCGTGCTAAATTGACCCTAGTGTCAGGGGGACGAGCTAGGTTAAATGCATGGGGTTACAGGGATAGGGCCTGGGTGGAATTGTGGTCAGTGCAGACCGGATGGGCTGAATGGCCTCCTTCTGCACTGTAGGATTCTATGATTTTCTGCACTTTCAGTGATGTTGACTGAGGGATAAATATTGCCCAGGACCCCAGGGAGAACTCGCCTGAACCTCTTCAAAATACGGTAGCGCCAACAGGAGCTTTCATGTTGCCCTGAGAGAGCAGACCTGTTTGACCTCTCACCCAAAATATTGCACCTCAAGCACTGCCGCTCTCCCTCAGTACTGCACTGGGACTGTCGGCTTGGTTTTTGTCTTCAAGTCTCTGGAGTAGGAGTTGGCCAGCAATTCTAGTGCTCCCACTCCTTCTTTCGGTTTCTCCCATGTTACTTGGTCTTTCCACAATGCTGAGTGATCACTGTAATAAGTCAGAGGCAAAAGCCCCTTCACCAAAATCCCTTTATTTACAAACTCTAACAGCAGTACACAGAGTGCTATCAGTCAGCAGTCTACCTTCAGGAGTGCCAGAGGAACTGACACGCCCCGGTTAGATACAAGGAAAAGACTCCCTGATTGGCCCATCAATTGGATCCTTAATCAGGGAATTCATATTCCAACAGGCCAACCTCAATGGCCTGACTGAAGTCATTATAATCACCCTTCTCTATCTCCACCTGTCACCCATTCCTCTTCCAGTCCCTCTGTGTTTACCTCCCTCACCACCGCATCTTTCCATCTGGTCTTCCACCTTCCCCTCCTCCTTCCTGTCAGTCCCATCTCCGCCCCTCGCCTCACCACACTTCCTCTCTCTCTCTGCCGGAGGCGACCATGACCGTTTCAATCTCCTCAGTCCAATGCCGGCATCTCCCCATCGTGGACAAATACATGAATAGGATGGGAATCGAGGGATATTGTCTCTGGAAGGGTAGGGGGGTTTTAGTTCACACGGGCAGCATGGTCGGTTCAGGCTTGGAGGGCCGAAGGGTCTGCTCTGGTGCTGTAATTTTCTTTATTCTTTAATATTTGTGTGTAAGGGTGAAAATCGCACTGTGCCCCATCCTGCCAGCCAATGTGGGCTGTAAACCCGTGGACTGGCAGCGTGCCATGATACCATAGTGAAGCAATGATAGTCAAAGAATTAGTGACAAATTTCAAACACCCTGTTGGTTAGAGACTTTCATTAAACATTTGATATATAGCACAAGCCACAAGGACCTGTAAGTGTTTCTCTCCCTCTGGTATTATCATGGCTGAGAATATAATTAACAGAAATGTGATATTCCCTCTGAAATGCTCTGAAGAATCACGCATGTACTTGCATCCTGTGGATAAAAGGTAGATGAGATCGCATCAGCACCTGTATTTAAATCAAATCGGCTAAAAATAGCACCCAGATCTATAAAATGCGGTGTAAATGTCACTTATCCAATTAAGTTTTGATTTGATTCTGATAAATTCTTATTATGAATTCATAAAATAACAGCAGCCATGTTTCAAAGGAGCACTCACCCCAGGCAACCTGGCCTAATGGAGAAACGTCAAAAGCAATTTTAATGAATTAAATCCCACAACGCAGCTCGCTATGATTTTTGTAACTCTCCCGTTCAACAATGAAGCTTTACTGCAGGGGGAAAAGAAGTGATGTTGGCCATGTTTGACTTTATTTGAGGAGCTATGATTTCTATTTGTTTAGTATGAAAAGTATGGGCGCCACATTCCCAGGTCAGGGACAGGTTGGATACAGAGTCGCATCCTCCGATACAGCATCCCCACCTCAGGTACAGTTTAGACCATAAGACCATAAGACATAGGAGCAGAATTAGGCCACTCGGCCCATCGAGTCTGCTCCGCCATTCAATCATGGCTGATGTTTTCCTCATCCCCATTCTCCTGCCTTTTCCCATAACCCCTGATCCCCTTATTGATCAAGAACCTATCTATCACTGTCTTAAAGACACTCAATGACCTGGCCTCCACAGCCTTCTCTGGCAAAGAGTTCCACAGATTCTCCACTCTCTGGCTGAAGAAATTCCTCCTCATCTCTGTTTTAGAGGATCATCCCATTAGCCTGAGGTTTCCTACAAGTGGAAACACCCTCTCCATGTCCACTCTATCCAGGCATCGCAGTATCCTGTAAGTTTTAATAAGATCCCCCCTCATTCGTCTAAACTCCGAGTACAGACCCATCCTTCTAAACTCCAATGAGTACAGTCTCCACCAACGCCTCTACTTTCTCAGAAGACTAAGGAAATTTGGCATGTCAGCTACGACTCTCATCAACTTTTACAGATGCACCACAAAAAGCACTCTTTCTGGTTGTATCACAGCTTGGTATGACTCCTGTTCTGCCCAAGACCGCAAGGAACTCCAAAAAGTTGTGAATGTAGCCCAATCCATCACGCAAACCAGCCTCCCATCCATTGACTCTGTCTACATTTCCCGCTGCCTCGGCAAAGCAGCCAGCATAATCAAGGACCCCACGCACCCCGGACATCCTCTCTTCCAACTTCTTCCTTCGGGAAAAGGATACAAAAGTCTGAGGTCACGTACCAACCCCGACTCAAGAACAGCTTCTTCCCTGCTGCCATCAGACTTTTGAATGGACTTACCTTGCATTAAGCTGATCTTTCTCTACACCCTAGCTATGACTGTAACACTACATTCTGCACCCTCTCCTTTCCTTCTCCCCATGTACTCTATGAACGGTATGCTTTGTCTGTATAGTACGCAAGAAACAATGCTTTTCACTGTATCCCAATACATGTGACAATAATAAATCAAATCAAATCAAACCCAAAGTCCTCAACCGTTCCTCAGATGGTCCGATGCTTATCAGTGGTGGTGGCACCTCTACAGGAATGGTGAGACACCTCAGGATTTGATATTTCCATGCTCCAGTTGAGGCAATAGCATCACCGACAGCAGATAGGAACAACTGCCTCCCAATTCGCTGACTACTTGTTTTGATGGGCGCCAGCGGGCTAATTGGCAGTCTATCCCAGTGGGCATCCTGTAAGCCCGACCAACCTCCTTCTCTGACCTGCACCGACCTTCCCGAGACTCAGCGGAAAGGTCAGAGGGCAGAATTGAAAGTCCCAATTCAAATCTCTCAGACAACTGCATGTGTGTCAAGACCTCGACAATAGAATGAGTTCTCCCCAGGAGGGCAAGTATTCAGAATCATCCTTCAGACCCCAGCACAACACCACAGAGGAGCTTCAAGCTATTATTCCGGAAGTGTCTGCCATATCCGTGACCGCTGTACCTTACTGAGAAAAAAGAGGAACAGGAGTAGACCATTCGACCTGTCAAGCCTGTGTCTCAATGCTGTATTTGGGACGTCTTGTTGAAGTTGTACAAGACATTAGTCAGGCCACACTTGGAATACTGTGTACAGTTCTGGTCACCCTATTATGGAAAGGATATTATTAAACTAGAAAGAGTGCAGAAAAGATTTACTAGGATGCTACCAGGACTTGATTGTTTGAGTTATAAGGATAAGACGCCTCACAGTGGGTTCGATTCCCGGCTTGGGTCACTGTCTGTGTGGAGTTTGCGCATTCTCCCCATGTCAGCATGGGTTTCCTCCGGGTGCTCCAGTTTCCTCCCACAGTCCAAAGATGAGCGGGTGAGGTTGATTGGGCAATGTTAAATTGCCCCTTTGTGTCAGGGGGTTAGTAGGATAATTAAGTAGGATTATAGGGAGAGGGCCTAGTGGGATTGTGGTCGGTGCAGACTCGATGGGCCAAATGGCCTCCTTCTGCACTGTAGGATTCTATGAGAAGCTGGATAGATTGGGACTTTTTTCCCTGGGGTGTCGGAGGTTTCGGGGTGACCTTATAGAGGTTTAATGCTATTTTAGAACTTGCTATCCAGCCCCCTTTAATAAGAGCACTGACCTGATTAATATCCCCACCGGGAGCCTCAGGTGTACGCCACTTATCCCAAGGCAGGAAAATGGACTTAGTGAGTGCTGGATCAACTATGATATTATTAAGTGGTGGAGCAGGCTCGAAGGGCTGAATGGACTCCTTCTGTTCCTATTTCTTATGGTCTTAAGTTGGCAGGCTGATGTCAGCAGACAGACTTTGGCTGCACCCAGGCTAGATTCTTCCAGGGGTCAGGAAAGCAGGAAGTGCGAACCCTTTCTTAGGCATTGTGTAGGAGGATAGAGCCTGCACCATAACAGGCTATCCTGCAATCGCTGGATGTAATGAAACGAGGTCCTTTCCCCTTCCAACGTACTCCAATTGAAGTCATGCCAGGTCATCGGCCGGGGCATTGAGTATAAAAATTGGCAGGTCATGCTGCAGCTGTACAGAACCTTAGTTAGGCCTCATTTAGAATATTGTGTACAATTCTGGTCGCTACACTGCCAGAGGATGTGGATGCTTTGGAGAGAGTACAGAAGAGGTTCACCAGGATGTTGCCTGGTCTGGAGGGCATTAGCTATGAGGAGAGGTTGGATAAACTCGGTTTGTTCTCACTGGAACGACGGAGGTTGAGGGGTGATCTGATAGAGTTTACAAGATTATGAGTGGCATGGACAGAGTGGATAGTCAGATGCTCTTTCCTAGGGTGGAAAAGTCAAGTACTAGGGTGCATAGGTTTAGGGTGCGTGGGGAAAAGTTTAGAGGAGATGTGCGAGGCAAGTTTTTTACACAGAGGGTGGTGAATGTCTGGAATGCGCTGCCCGGGGAGGTGGTGGGAGCGGGTATGATCGCGGCATTTAAGGGGCAACGGGACGAATACATGAATAGGATGGGAATGGAAGGATACGGACTCCGTAAGTGCATACGGTTTTAGTTTAGGCATCATGATCGGCGCAGGAGGGCCAAAGGGCCTGTTCCTGTGCTGTAGTTTTTTTGTTCTTTGTTCTATAAAAAAATGAGGGGCACAGATCAGGCAGATAGTCAATATCTTTTCCCAAAAGTAGGGGAGTCTAAAACTAGAGGGCATAGGTTTAAGGTGAGAGGGGAGAGATACAAAAGGGTCCAGAGGGGCAATTTTTTCACACAGAGGGTGGTGAGTGTGTGGAACAAGCTGCCAGAGGTAGTAGTAGAGGCGGGTACAATTTTGTCTTTTAAAAAGCATTTAGACAGTCACATGGGTAAGATGGGTATAGAGGGATATGGGCCAAACGTGGGCAATTGGGAGTAGCTTAGGGATATAAAAAGAAGGGGCGGCATGGACAAATTGGGCCGAAGGGCCTGTTTCCATGCTGTAAACCTCTATGACTCTATGGCCTGAAAGCGAGGCAGGATAGTGGCGAGAGAGGAAGGAGAGAGAAGCCAACCCGGGGCTGTGAATTCCACTCCCCGCACGCTACAATGTGTCCCCACTGCGGAAGAGCTTGTGGCTCCATCGCTTCCTCGCTCACCAAGCCTGACGGACAGTATCCTTGATTTCGGGGAAACACTGACTCATTGCATCAAACTATCTCCCCTAATGCCTTCTCTAGTTCTCACATTCATTCATAATATCATGTCCTCATTCCTCTCAGCAGGAAGGCTAACTGATTACAACCCTTGTGACTGCAATAAATAAACAGAGTACTGCTTCTATATGCTTCACCAATAGCTGCAAGTATTCTGTCTATTTCTTTGTCAACACTTCCCGCTGCCTCGGCAAAGCAGCCAGCATAATTAAGGACCCCACGCACCCCGGACATTCCCTCTTCCACCTTCTTCCTTCGGGAAAAAGATACAAAAGTCTGAGGTCACGTACCAACCAACTCAAGAACAGCTTCTTCCCTGCTGCAGTCAGACTTTTGAATGGACCTACCTTGCATTAAGCTGATCTTTCTCTACACCCTAGCTATGACTGTGACACTATATTCTGCACCCTCTCCTTTCCTTCTCTATGAACGGTATGCTTTGTCTGTATAGCGCGCAAGAAACAATACTTTTCACTGTATCCCAATACATGTGACAATAATAAATCAAATCAAATATTAAGCTGATCTTTCTCTACACCCTAGCTATGACTGTAACACTACATTCTGCACCCTCTCCTTTCCTTCTCCCCTATGTACTCTATGAACAGTAGGTTTTGTCTGTATAGCGCGCAAGAAACAATACTTTTCACTGTATCCCAATACATGTGACAATAATCAATCAAATCAAATATTAAGCTCTGAAATGGAAAAAGTGAATTGGTACAGACTGGTGGGAGCTATGCCTAAAGTGTATCGGTTGTATAGTGTATAGGAGTTTGCACATTCTCCCCGTGTCTGCATGGGTTTCCTCCGGGTGCTCTGGTTTCCTCCCACAGTCCAAAAATGTGAGGGTTAGGTTGATTGGCCATGCTAAATTGCTCCTTATTGTCAGGGAGATGAGTAGGGTAAATATGCGGTGTTGCGAAGATAGGGCCTGGTGGGATTGTGGTCGGTGCAGGCTCGATGGGCCAAATGGCCTCCTTCTGCACTGTAGGGGTTCTATGATAAAAGGAGTCGCAGTGGAAGGAACTGTGTTAAAAGACACAGTACAATGATAACATCCCAAATAAAGCATTAGGGCACAGCCTGCAAAGCTGACCTTTACACAGGTGTCTCAAGGCCCAAAGCCTGTGGCAAATTAAGAAGTCTCACAACACTAGGTTAAAGTCCGACAGGTTTATTTGGAATCACGAGCTTTCGGAGCGCTGCTCCTTCACCAGGTGAGTGGAGAGGTAGGTTTCACAAACACGGCATATATAGACAGAGACACAATTGCAAGATCATGGTTGGAATGTGAGTCTTTACAGGTAATCAAGTCTTTACAGGTACAGACAGTGCGAGTGGAGGGAGGGATAATCACAGGTTAAAGAGGTGTAAATTGTCTTAAGCCAGGACAGTTAGTGAGATTTTGCAAGCCCAGGTCAAATGGTGGGGGTTACAGATAGTGTGACATGAACCCAAGATCCCGGTTGAGGCCGTCCTCATGCGTGCGGAACTTGGCTATCAGTTTCTGTAAAGCTATTTTGCGATTATCGCGTATCCTGAAGCAGAAACTGATCACCAAGTTCCGCGCGCATGAGGACGGCCTCAACGTAGGTTCACGTTTGTTAACCTACCTCTCCATTCACCTGATGAAGGGGCAGCGCTCCGAAAGCTCGTGATTCCAAATAAACCTGTCGAACTTTAACCTTTAAGTGTTGTGAGGCTTCTTACTGTGTCCACCCCAGTCCAGCGCCGGCACTTCCACATTGTGGCAAATTAAACTGGGAAGGCCTCGGGTGTTGGCTTTAAGTTAGATCCGGGTGGCGATATTCGGGCAGTTTGATTCCCCCCTGACTCACACCATGGAACCAAGTTGCAGGATAAACCTTTCTTTGCTTGTGTGGGAACCATCTGTCCTGCACTGGGAGTGCCGAGACATGTATTCTATGATAGGTCACGCTAGGAGCAGTATCGAAGAGACTTGCAATGCTGCAGTGCGTTTGAAAAGAAGTGTGTGAGGAGGGTCTTTGGGCAAAGTCTTGAGAGGAAACTGGCAGCAAAGAGGCTGAGAAGCAGAACGTGGATTGAGAGAGTTCCGTGCCAGATATCAAGAAGAAGCATTGAGGGAGGGCAGTTAGGTTGTGTTGAGGTTTAAATAATTGGCTGTAAAACACTTGATTGCATTTATTATTAAGCAATCAATCTCCTTTATCAGTTATTACACTCTAAAACTGAGGCGCCAATTCATTCCCTTGTTCCAGACTCGATAGTGGATAGCCAGCAGTGATTGCAAGGCAGCCATCCTGACGCGGAGTCCAGATTAGAGCACAGCGTCAGCGCGCTCCCCGCAACCCCCACCCCGCCCTGCCCCGCCCGGCCCCACCCCGCCCCTGCAAGAACAAAGATCAAACAAATTTAAGCCCAGGTAGACTCACTGCCTCGAATCCTCCATGAGATGGTTCGATTTGATTTGCTCACTGTGCTCCGAATCACTACAGTGCAGAAGGAGCCCATTCAGCCCATTGAGTCTGCACCAACAACAATCCCATCCAGGTCCTAAACCCGTAACCCCACATCTTTACCCTGCTAATCCCCCTGACACTAAGGGGCAATTTAGCATGGCCAATCCTCCTAACCTGCACATCTTTGGACACTAAGGGGCAATTTAGCATGGCCAATCTACCTAACCCGCACATCTTTGGACACTAAGGGGAATTTAGCATGGCCAATCCACCTAACCTACACATCTTTGGACACTAAGGGGCAATTTAGCATGGCCAATCCACCTAACCTGCACATCTTTGGACACTAAGGGGCAATTTAGCATGGCCAATCTACCTAACCCGCACATCTTTGGACACTAAGGGGAATTTAGCATGTCCAATCCACCTAACCTACACATCTTTGGACACTAAGGGGCAATTTAGCAGGGCCAATCCACCTAACCTACACATCTTTGGGCATTAAGGGGCAATTTAGCATGGCCAATCCACCTAATTTACACATCTTTGGACACTAAGGGGCAATTTAGCATGACCAATCCACCTAACCGGCACATCTTTGGACACTCAGGGGCAATTTAGCGTGGCCAATCCACCTAGCCTACACATCTTTGGAGTGTGGGAGGAAACCGGAGCACCCAGTGGAAACCCACGTAGTCAAGGCACAGGGAGGATGGCGCAGGAAATAATGAGCAAAGAGGCTCGGAGCGAAAGAAACGGCAGAGGTATAAGGAATTTGGTCTACAGACCTGGAGCTGTGAAGAAGGACGTGGAGGCTTTCGAGTGAGTGCAGAGGAGGTTTACCAGGATGTTGCCTGGTATGGAGGGGCTTAGTTATGAGGAGAGATTGGGTAAACTGGGGTTGTTCTCACTGGAAAGACAGAGGATGAGGGGTGACCTAATAGAGGTGTATAAAATTATGAAAGGCATAGATAGGGTGAACGGTGGGAAGCTTTTCCCCAGGTCGGTGGTGACGTTCACGAGGGGTCATAGGTTCAAGGTGAAGGGGGGGAGGTTTAACACGGATATCGGAAGGATGTATTTTACGCAGAGGGTGGTGGGGGCGGACACACTGGGAACGTTTGAGACTTATCTAGATAGCCACATGAATGGAGTGGGAATGGAGGGATACAAAAGAATGGTCTAGTTTGGACCAGGGAGCGGCGCGGGCTTGGAGGGCCGAAGGGCCTGTTCCTGTGCTGTATTGTTCTTTGTTCTTTGATCTTTGAATGCTGTCGGTGTGGGAGAGATCGCCCCACGAGAGATGTAAATTCAGGGCAGCTACAGGTTATGCCTACAATAGGAGGGAGCAGGTTAGGAACTAATGAAAGACTAAGCAGAGCCTACAGGGGGGCGGGGGGGGGGGGGGGGGGGGGGGGGGTTGGGGGGGAGGGGGTGAGGGGGGGGGGGCAGCAAATAAAAGTCAGACCCAGTGCACAGTGTTGTGAATAACCCTGGAAACAATTCTGAAGTAAATAGGTTAAACAATGTCAAAGTGGACAAGGTGGTCCAGTTATTTGATTTGATTTCTTCTTGTCACGTGTATTAATATACATTGAAAAGTATTGTTTCTTGCGCGCTATACAGACAAAGCATACCATTCATAGAGAAGGAAAGGAGAGAGTGCAGAATGTAGTGTTACAGTCATAGCTAGGGTGTAGAGAAAGATCAACTTAATGCGAGGTAAGTTCATTCAAAAGTCTGACAGCAGCAGGGAAGAAGCTGTTCTTGAGTCGGCTGGTACGTGACCTCAGACTTTTACATCTTTTTCCCGACGAAAGAAGGTGGAAGAGAGAATGTCCGGGGTGTGTGGGGTCCTTGATTATGCTGGCTGCTTTGCCGAGGCAGCAGGAAGTGTAGACAGAGTCAATGGATGGGAGGCTGGTTTGCGTGATGGATTGGGCTACATTCACGACCTTTTGTAGTTTCTTGCGGTTACGATCTTGTTGATGGTAAATGGTCAGAATGGAGCAGGAAGCGGGTGCCTCCATCCACTACAGTCGCAGGGGAACAAACATTTTATTATTTACAAAGAGGGGTTCAACCTCAAAAGTCAAGAAGTACAACAGCCAGGCTACCAACATTACTGCAGAAGCTTTAAGGGCCCTCAGCAGCACAACAACACTTGTAAGCTATCGGCATCCGTCAGCTCAACTGCATCTAACAGTAATAGGGGGGCCAAGGGCCGAGTGTAATCGACCGAGAATGGCTTTGCCAAATTAGATTAAATAGGCTAGAAATCTTCAAAATTAACGACGCAAACTTCCATGATGTCTTTCCAAAATAAGAACAGGTATTCCAAAATGTGTTCGGCAAGACACAAGGCCTCGAAGCAAAAATGTATGTGGATCTTGAGGCCGTGCCCAAGATTTACAGAGGCTGACCTATATGCCTTACACAATAATGTTAAGTCTGAACTCAAGTGGCTGGAAGAATTAGGCATCATTAAGTCTGTACAGTTTTTGGAGTGGGCGGCTCCAATCGCGCCAGTGGTGAAGCCAGATGGAACCATCAGGATATGTGGGGGACTACAAACTAGCTGCCAATCGAGCAGCAAAATTGGATTGATACCCAATACCAAGCATTGAAGATTTGTATGCCAAATTAGTAGGAAGCTTAACTTGTACTAAACTTGATCTGAGCCACGGTGTACCAACCACTTGAGTTCGATGAGACATCTAGAGAATTTGTTGCAAGAAATACTCATAAAGGTTTATACCAGTATATTCGGCTAAATCTTCGGAGTCTCATAGGCGTGTGCAACTTTCCAGAGCATGATAGAAAGCTTACTTGAGGACCTACTTTTTCTTTTATTCATTCGTGGGACATGGGTGGCCAGTATTTATTGCCCATCCCTAGTTGCCCTTGGAGGGCAGCTGAGAGACAACCACATTGCTGTGGCTCTGGAGTCACATGTAGGCCAGACCAGGTAAGGATGGCAGATTTCCTTCCCGAAAGGACATTAGTGAACCAGGTGAGTTTTTTCCGACAATGGTTTCATGGTCGTCAGTAGATTCTTAACTCCGGATATTTTTTATTGAATTCAAATTCCACCATCTGCCGTGGCGGGATTCGAACCCGGCCCCCCAGAACATGAAGCTGAGTTTCTGGATTAATAGTTGAGCGATAATACCACAAGGCCATTGCCTAGCAAAGATGGTTGTCTATCGAGATGATGTAATGCTTACAGGAGCGTCCGAAGAGGAACACCCAGCAAACCTCGGAGAAGTGTTAAAGAGATTGAAGAAGGCCGGAGTGAGGCTAAAAAGAGAGAAATGTATATTCCAGGCTCATGAAGTAATGTACTGAGGGTTCAAGGTGGACACAAAAGGGAGAAGAATGAGGAGACGATTAAAGCAATTAAGGAGGTACTGGCCCCCAGAAATATATCGCAATTGAAATCTTTTTTAGGAATGGTGAACAAATATGGGACATTTATTCCTAATATTTCCACAGTATTGGCACCCCGACACACACTGCTCAAGAAGCACCAGAGTTGGGAGTGGAAAGAACATCAGAAAAGAAGACTTTGAACAGGTTAAACTGACATTGTGGTCATCCAGTCTCACAATTCATCTTGATCCCTCAAAAGAGATCATTCTTACCTGCGACGCCGGATCGTATGGATCATTTGTTGCATAAGATAGTCGATGGTACAGAAAGGCCTATCGCCTAGGCCTCGAAGACTCCGACTGATGGTGTCAAAGCTTATTCGCGAATCGATAAAGAGGGACTAGCTGACATCTTCGGAGTGAAGAAGATCCATCTGTTTATGGGCAGCATTGGGTAGTCATTACTGATGACAAACCCCCATTGGGCCTATATAAGGAGGATATGGGGCATTCCTCCCATAGTTTCAGCAAGGGTCCAATGGGAGACCTATTGCTAGCAGTCTACGAGGATATCTTTCAGCACAGGTCAGGCACACACATTTGAACCGCGGGCCCTTTGAGCTGCCTTCCCGTACCTGAAAGTCTACCCCCTCCGCTGATACAACAGGAAATTGTCCCCACCATAAACGTTCTCGATACAATTCCTGTGTTCGCACAACAGGTCAACTGTTGACCCAAGAAATTGAGGAGAAAGGAGATCTGAAACTCGAGAGAAAGAGAGCACAACTCGAGGAGAAAGGAGATCAGAAACTCGAGGAGAAAGGAGATCACAAACTCAAGGAGAAAGGGGATCACAAATTCGTGAAAGGAGATCACAAACGTGAGGAGAAAGGAGATCACAAGCTCGAGGAGAAAGGAGATCACGAACTCGAGGAGAAAGGAGATCACAAACGTGAGGAGAAAGGAGATCACAAACTTGAGGAGAAAGGAGATCAGACACTCGAGGAGAAAGGAGATCACAAACTCGAGGAGAAAGGAGATCACAAACTCGAGGAGAAAGGAGATCACAAACTCGAGGGGAAAGGAACAAAGAACAAAGAACAAAGAAAATTACAGCACAGGAACAGGCCGTTCGGCCCTCCAAGCCTGCACCGACCATGCTGCCCGACTCAACTAAAACCCCCTACCCTTCCGGGGACCATATCCCTCTATTCCCATCCTATTCATTTATTTGTCCAGACGCCCCTTAAAAGTCACTATCATATCTGCTTCCACTACCTCCCCCGGCAGCAAGTTCCAGGCACCCACCACCCTCTGTGTAAAAAACATGCCTCGTACATCTCCTTTAAACCTTGCCCCTCGCACCTTAAACCTGTGCCCCCTCGTAATTGACTCTTCCACCCTGGGAAAAAGCTTCTGACTATCCACTCTGTCCATGCCCCTCATAATCTTGTAGACTTCTATCAGGTCTCCCCGCAACCTCCGTCGTTCCAGTGAGAACAAACCAAGTTTCTCCAAACTCTCCTCGTAGCTAATGCCCCCCATATCAGGCAACATCCTGGGAAATCTTTTCTGTACCCTCTCCAAAGCCTCCACATCCTTCTGGTAGTGTGGCACCAGAATTGAACACTATATTCCAAGTGTGGCCTAACTAAGGTTCTATAAAGCTGCTGCATGACTTGACAATTTTTAAACTCAATGCCCCAGCTGATGAAGGCAAGCATGCCGTATGCCTTCTTGACTACCTTCTCCACCTGCATTGCCACTTTCAGTGACCTGTGTACCTGTACACCCAGATCCCTTTGCCTATCAATACTCTTAAGGGTTCTGCCATTTACTGTATATTTCCTATTTGTATTAGACCCTCCAAGATGCATGATCTCACATTTGTCCGGATTAAACTCCATCTGCCATCTCTCTGCCCAAGTCTCCAACTGATCTATATCCTGCTGTATCCTCTGATGGTCCTCATCGCTATCCGCAAATCCACCAACCTTTGTGTCGTCCGCAAACTTGCTAATCAAACCAGTTACATTTTCCTCCAAATCATTTATATATATTACAAATAGCAAAGGTCCCAGCACTGATCCCTGAGGGACGCCACTTGTCACAGCCCTCCATTCAGAAACGCACCCTTCCACTGCTACCCTCTGTCTTCTTTGACTGAACCAGTTCTGTATCCACCTTGCCAGCTCACCTCTGATCCCATGCGACTTCATCTTCTGCACCAGTCTGCCATGAGGGACCTTGTCAAAGGCCTTACTGAAGTCCATGTAGACAACATCCACTGCCCTACCCTCATCAACAATCTTCGTCACTTCCTCGAAAAACTCGATCAAGTTAGTGAGACACAACCTCCCCTTCACAAAACCATGTTGCCTCTCACTAATACGTCCACTTATTTCCAAGTGGGAATAAATCCTGTCTCGAAGAATCTTCTCCAATAATTTCCCTACCACTGATGTAAGGCTCACCGGCCTGTAATTACCTGGATTATTCTTGCTACCCTTCTTAAACAAAGGAACAACATTGGCTATTCTCCAATCCTCTGGGATCTCCCCTGTAGCCAGTGAGGATACAAAGATTTCTCTCAAGGCCCCAGCAATTTCCTCCCTTGCCTCTCTCAGTATTCTGGGGTATATCCCATCAGGCCCTGGGGACTTGTCTACCTTAATGTTTCTCAAGAACCCCAATACCTCCTCCTTTTTGATCTCAACATGACTCAAACTATCTACACACCCTTTCCCAGACTCATCATCCACCAAGTCCTTCTCTTTGGTGAATACTGACGCAAAGTACTCATTTAATACCTCGCCCATTTCCTCTGGCTCCACGCATAGATTCCCTCCCTGCCCTTGAATGGGCCAACCCTTTCCCTCGCTCCCCTCTTGCTCTTTATATATCTCTAAAAAGCCTTGGGATTTTCCTTAATCCTGCTGGCCAATGCTTTTACGTGACCCCTTTTCGCCTTCCTTAATCCTCGCTTAAGTTTCTTTCTACTTTCCTTGTATTCCACACTTGCTTCGTGTGTTCCCAGCCTCCTAGCTTTGACAAATGCGTCCTTTTTCTCTTTGACGAGGCTCACAATATCTCTCATTATCCAAGGCTCTCAAAACTTGCCATACTTATCCTTCATCCTTACAGGAATGTGCTGGTCCTGAATCCCTATCAACTTACACTTGAAAGCCTCCCACATGCCAGATGTTGATTTGCCCTCAAACATCTGCCCCCAATCTACATTCTTCAGTTCCTGCCTAATATTGTTGTAATTAGCCTTCCCCCCAGTTTAGCACCTTCACTTGAGGACTACACTTTTCTTTATCCATCAGTACCTTCAAGCTGACTGAATTGTGGTCACTATTCCCAAATTGCTCCCCTACTGAAACATCGACCACCTGGCCGGGCTCATTCCCCAATACCAGGTCCAGTATAGCCCCTTCACTAGTTGGACTATCTACACACTGTTTCAAGAAGCCCTCCTGGATGCTCCTTACAAACTCTGCCCCATCCACGCCCCTAGCACTAAGTGAGTCCCAGTCAATATTGGGGAAGTTAAAATCTCCCACCACAACAACCCTGTTACTTTTACACCTTGCCAAAATCCGCCTACATATCTGTTCCTCTATCTTCAGCTGGCTGTTGGGTGGCCTAAACCCCCAATATTGTGACGACACCGTTCCTATTTCTGAGCTCTACCCATATTGCCTCGCTGTATGAGCCCGCCGAGGTGTCCTCCCGCAGTACAGCTGTGATATTCTCCTTAACCAGGAGTGCAACTCCCCCACCCCTTTTACATCCCCCTCTATCCCACCTGAAACATCTGTATCCTGGAATGTTAAGCTGCCAATCCTGACCTTCCCTTAACCAGGTCTCTATAATAGAAACAACATCATCGTTCCTAGTACTAATCCAAGCTCTAAGTTCATCTGCCTTACCTGTTACACTTCTCGCATTGAAACAAATGCACTTCAGTCCACCAGACCCTCTCTGATTAGCAACCTCACCCTGCCTGCTCTTTCTCTGAGTCTCACTGGCCCTACTCTCTGGTTCCCCTTCAGCTAATTCACCTTTACTTTGGTTCGCACCCCCGCCAAACTAGTTTAAATCCTCCCGTGTGACACTAGCAATGCCCCCGGCCAGAGTATTTATGCCCTTCCAGTTTAGATACAACCCGTCCTTCTTGCACAGGTCCCACCTGCCCCCGAGGAGACCCCAATGGTCCAAAGATCAGGAACTCGAGAAAGCAGATCAGAAACCCGAATAGAAAGGAGGACAGAGACGCGAAGCGAAAGGCGATCACAAACTCGGGGAGAAAGGAAATCACAAACTCGAGAAAGGAGATCACAAACATGAGGAGAAAGGAGATCACAAACTCGAGGAGAAAGGAGATCACAAACTCGGGGAAAAGGAGATCCCAAATTCGAGGAGAAAGGAGATCACGAACTCGAGAGGAAGGGAGGTCAGAAACACGAGGGGAAAGGAGATCACAAACTCAAGGAGAAAGGAGATCACAAACTCGAGAGGAAAGGAGATCACAAACACGAGAGGAAAGGAGATCACAAACACGAGAGGAAAGGAGATAACAAACTCGAGGAGAAAGGAGATCATAAACTCGAGAGAAAAGGAGATCACAAACTTGAGGTGAAAGGAGATCATTAACCTGAGGAGAAAGGAGGTTCTGATTTTGAGGGGAAAGGAGATCAGAAACACAAGGCATAAGGAGATCACTAACTCGAGAGGAAAGGAGATCAGAAACTCGAGGAGAAAGGAGATCACAAACTCGAGGAGCAAGGAGATCATGAACTCGAGAGGAAAGGAGATCAGAAACCCGAGAGGAAAGGAGATCACAAACTCGGGAAAAGGAAGATCCCAAATTCGAGGAGAAAGGAGACCACCAACCCGAGGAGAAAGGAGATCACAAACTAAAGGAGAAAGGAGATCACAAACTCGAGAGGAAAGGGGATCACAAACTCCAGGAGAAAGGAGATCAGATACTCGAGAGGAAAGGAGATCACAAACTCGAGGAGACAGGAGATCACAAACTCGAGGAGACAGGAGATCACAAACTCGAGAGAAAAGGAGATCACAAACGTGAGGTGAAAGGAGATCATTAACCTGAGGAGAAAGGAGGTTCTGATTTTGAGGGGAAAGGGGATCACAAACTCCAGGAGAAAGGGGATCAGAAACTCGAGAGGAAAGGAGATTAAAAACTCGAGGAGAAAGGTGATCATAAACTCGAGGAGAAAGGAGATCACAAACTCGAGGAGAAAGGAGATCACAAACATGAGGAGACAGTAGATCACAAACTCGAGGAGAAAGAGGATCACAAACCTGAGAAGAAAGGAGATCGCAACTCAAGGAGAAAGCGGATCACAAACCCGTGGAGAAAGGAGATCACAAACTTGGGGAGAAAGGAGATCGTTAACTCGAGAAGAAAGCAGATCACAAACTCGAGGGGAAAGGAGATCACAAACTCGAGGAGAAAGGAGATCACAATCCGAAGGAGAAAGGAGATCACAAACTCGAGGAGAAAGGAGGTCACTAACTTGAGCGGAAAGGAGATCAGAATCTCGAAAGGAAAGGAGATCAGGAACTCGAGGAGAAAGGAGATCACAAACTCGAGGGGAAAGGAGATCAGAATCTAAAAAGGAAAGGAGATCAGAAACCCGAGGAGAAAGGAGATCACAAACTCGAGGAGAAAGAGGATCACAAATTCGAGCAGAAAGGAGATCACAAACTCAAGGAGAAGGCAGATCACAAACTCGAGGTGAAATGAGATCACAAACTCGAGGAGAAAGGGGATCACAAATTCGAGCAGGAAGGAGATCACTAATTCGAGCAGAAAGCAGATCACAAACTCAAGGAGAAGGCAGATCACAAACTCGAAGGGAAAGGAGATCACAAATTTGAGGAGAAAGTAGGTCACAAACTCGGGGAGAAAGGAGATCACAAACCCGAGGGAAAGCAGATCACAAACTTGAGGAAAAACGAGACCAGAAACTCGAGGAGAAAGGAGATCACAAACTCGAGGAGAAAGGAGATCACAAACTCGAGGTGAAAGGAGATCACAAACTCGAGGAGAAAGGAGATCACAAACTCGAGGAGAAAGGAGATCACAAACTCGAGAAGAAAGGAGATCAGAAACCCGAGAAAGGAGGTCACAAACCCAAGGAGAAACGAGACCTGAAACTCGAGGAGAAAGGAGATCACAAACTCGAGGAGTAAGGAGATCACAAACTCGAGGAGAAAGGAGATCACAAACATGAGGAGACAGTAGATCACAAACTCGAGGAGAAAGAGGATCACAAACCTGAGAAGAAAGGAGATCACAACTCAAGGAGAAAGCGGATCACAAACTCGAGAAGAAAGCAGATCACAAACTCGAGGGGAAAGGAGATCACAAACTCGAGGAGAAAGGAGATCACAATCCGAAGGAGAAAGGAGATCACAAACTCGAGGAGAAAGGAGGTCACTAACTTGAGCGGAAAGGAGATCAGAATCTCGAAAGGAAAGGAGATCAGGAACTCGAGGAGAAAGGAGATCACAAACTCGAGGGGAAAGGAGATCAGAATCTCAAAAGGAAAGGAGATCAGAAACCCGAGGAGAAAGGAGATCACAAACTCGAGGAGAAAGGAGATCACAATTTTGAGGGGAAAGGTGATCAGAAACCCAAGTAGAAAGGAGATCACAAAGCTGAGTAGAAAGGAGATCATAAACAGAAGCAGAAAGGAGATCACTAACTCGAGAGGAAAGGAGATCAGAAACCCGAGAGGAAAGAAGATCACAAACTCGAGGAGAAAGGAGATCTGAAACCCGAGGAGAAAGGAGATCAAAAACTCAAGAAAATAGGAGATCACAAATTCGAGCAGAAAGCAGATCACAAACTCGAGGAGAAGGCAGATCACAAACTCGAGGGAAAGGAGATCACAAACTCGAGGTGAAAGGAGATCACAAACTCGAGAAGAAAGGAGATCAGAAACTTGAGGGGAAAGGAGATCACATACTCGAGAAGAAAAGAGATCAGAAACTTGAGGGGAAAGGGGATCACATATTTGAGGAGAAAGTAGTTCACAAACTCGGGGAGAAAGGAGATCACACATTCAAGGGAAAGCAGATCACAAACTTGAGGAAAAACGAGACCAGAAACCCGAGGAGAAAAGAGATCACAGACTCGAGGTGAAAGGAGATCACAAACTCACGGAGAAAGGAGATCACAAACTCGAGCAGAAAGGAATCACAAACTCACGGAGAAAGGAGATCACAAACGCAAGCAGAAAGGAGATCACAAACTCGAGGAGAAAGGAGATCACAAACTTGAGAAAAGACATCACAAACCCGAGAAGAAAGGAGAACACAAACTCGAGAAGAAAGGCGATCAGAAACATGAGGGGAAAGGGGATCATAAATTCAAGCAGAAAGGAGATCACAAACTCGAGAAGAAAGGAGATCAGAAACTTGAGGGGAAAGGGGATCATAAATTCAAGCAGAAAGGAGATCAGAAACTCGTGGAGAAAGGAGATCACAAACTCGAGGAGAAGGGAGATCAGAAACTCGAAGAGAAAGGAGATCACAAGCTCAAGGGGAAAGGAGATCACACACTCGAGGAGGAAGGGAATTACAACCTCGAGGAGAAAGTAGATCACAAATTCGAGGAGAAAGGAGATCAGAAAATCGAGGAGAAAGGAGATCACAATTTTGAAGGCAAAGGAGATCAGAAACGCGAGTAGAAATGAGATCACAAACTCAAGGAGAAAGGAAATCACAAACTTGAGGAGAAAGGAGATCACAATCTCGAGGAGAAAGGAGATCACAAACTCGAGGAGAAAGGACATCACAAACTCGAGGGGAAAGGAGATCACAAACTCGAGAAAGGAGATTACAAATTCAAGGAGAAAGGAGATTACAAACTCGAAAAGAAAGGAAATCACAAACTCGAAGGGAAAGGAGGTCACAAACTCGGAGAAAGGAGATCACAATCTCGAGAATGGAGATTACAAACTCGAGGAGAAGGGAGATCACAAACTCGAGGAGAAAGGAGATCACAAACTCGAGGGGAAAGGAGATCCCAAACACGAGGAGAAGGGAGATCACAAACTGGAGAAAGGAGATCACAAATTCGAGGGGAAAGGATTTCACAATCCGAAGGAGAAAGGAGATCACAAACTCGAGAAAGGAGATCACAAACTCGAGCAGAATGGAGATCACAAACTCAAGGAGAAAGGAGATCACAAACTGGAGGAGAAAGGAGATCACAAACTGGAGGAGAAAGGAGGTAACAACCTCCGGGAGAAAGAAGATCAGAAACTTGAGGGGAAAGGTGATCATAAATTCAAGCAGAAAGGAGATCAGAAACTCAAGGATAAAGGAGATCACAAACTCGAGGAGAAAGGAGATCACAAACTCGAGGAGAAAGGAGGTCACAAACTCGAGGAGAAAGAAGATCACAATTTTGAGGGGAAAGGAGATAAGAAACCGAAGTAGAAAGATTATCACAGACTCGAGGAGAAAGGAGATCACAAACTCGAGGAGAAAGGAAATCACAAACTCGAGGAGAAAGGAGATCACAAAGTCGAGGAGAAAGGAGATCACAAAGTCGAGGAGAAAGGAAATCACTAACTCGAGGAGAAAGGAGATCACTAACTCGTGGAGAAAGGAGATCACAAACTCGAGGAGAAAGGAGATCACTAATTCGAGTGGAAAGGAGATCACAACCTCCAGGAGAAAGGAGATCAGAAACCCGAGGGGAAAGGAGATTCCAAATTCGAGCAGAAAGGAGATCACAAATTCGAGCAAAAAGCAGATCACAAACTCGAGGAGAAGGCAGATCACAAACCCGTGGAGAAAGGAGATCACAGACTTGAGGGGAAAGGACATCACAAATTCGAGGGGAAAGTTAATCACAAACTCGGGGAGAAAGGAGATCACACACTCGAGGTGAAAGGAGATCACAAACTCGAGGAGAAAGGAGATCACAAACTCAAGGAGAAAGGAGATCACAAACTTGAGGAGAGAGGAGATTACATACTCGAGGAGAAGGCAGATCACAAACCCGAGGGAAAGGAGATCACAAACTCGATAGGAAAGGAGATCACAAATTTGAGGAGAAAGTAGGTCACAAACTCGGGGAGAAAGGAGATCACACACTCGAGGGAAAGCAGATCACAAACTTGAGGAAAAACGAGACCAGAAACTCGAGGAGAAAGGAGATCACCAACTCGTGGAGAAAGGAGATCACAAACTTGAGGAGAAAGGAGATCACAATCTCAAGGTGAAAGGAGATCACCAACTCGAGGGGAACGGAGATCACAAACCCGCGGAGAAAGGAGATCACAAACTCGGGTAGGAAGGAGATCACTAACTCGAGAGGAATGGAGAACTGCAATTTGAGATGAAAGAAGTTCACAAACCTGACGAGAAATGAGATCACAACTATGAGAGGAAAGGAGATCACAAACTCGAGGAGAAAGGAGATCACAAACATGAGGAGACAGCAGATCACAAACTCGAGGAGAAAGAGGAACACAAACCTGAGAAGAAAGGAGATCACAACTCAAGGAGAAAGCAGATCACAAACTCGAGGGAAAAGGAGATCACAAACTCGAGGAGAAACGAGACCAGAAACTCGAGGAGAAAGGAAATCACAAACCTGAGGAGAAAGGAAATCAAAACGTGAGGAGAAAGAGGATCACAAATTCGAGCAGAATGGAGATCACAAACTCGGGGAGAAAGGAGATCACAAACTTGAGGAGAAAGGAGATCACAAACTCTAGGGGAAAGGAGATCACAAACTCGAGGAGAAAGGAGGTCACAAACCCGAGGAGAAACGAGACCAGAAACTCGAGGTGAAAGGTGATCAGAATCTCGTGCAGACAGGAGATCGCAAAATCGAGGAGCAAAGAGATCACAAAGTCGGGGAGAAAGGAGATCACAAACTCGAGGGGTAAGGAGATCACAAACTCGAGGAGAAAGGAGATCACAAACTCGAGGAGAAAGGAGATCACAAACTCTAGGGGAAAGGAGATCACAAACCCGAGGAGAAAGGAGATCACAAACCCGAGGAGAAAGGAGATTACAAATTCGAGGAGAAAGGAGATCACAAACTCGAGGAAAAAGGAGATCAGAAACTCGAGGAGAAAGGAGATCACAAACGTGATGGGAAAGGAAATTCGAGGACAAAGGGGATGACAATTCTGAGGGGAAAGGAGATCACAAACCCGAGTAGAAAGGAGATCACAAACTCAAGGAGAAAGGAGATCACTAACTCGAGAGGAATGGAGAACTGCAACTCGAGATGAAAGAAGATCACAATCCCGACGAGAAACGAGATCACAATTATGAGAGGAAAGGAGATCACAAACTTGAGTAGAAAATAGATCACAAACTCGAGGAGAAAGGAGATCACAAACATGAGGAGACAGCAGATCACAAACTCGAGGAGAAAGAGGATCACAAACCTGAGAAGAAAGGAGATCACAGCTCAAGGAGAAAGGAGATCACAAACCCGTGGAGAAAGGAGATCACAGGCTCGAGGAGAAAGCAGATTACAAACCCTGGGAGAAAGGAGATCAGAAACTCAAGGGGAAAGGAGATCACAAACTCGGGGAGAAAGGAGATCACAAACTCGAGGAGAAAGGAGATCACAAACCCGAGGGGAAAGGAGATCACAAACTCGGGGAGAAAGGAGATCACAAACTCGAGGGAAAAGGAGGTCACAAACACGAGGAGACAGGAGATTATTAACTTGAGGAGAAAGGAGATCACAAACTCGAGGAGAAAGGAGATCACAAACTCGAGAGGAAAGGAGGTCAAAAACTCGAGGAGAAAGGAGATCAGAAACTCGAGGAGAAAGGTGATCACAAACTCGAGGAGAAAGGTGATCACAAACTCGAGGAAAAGGGAGATCACAAACTCGAGGAGAAAGGAAATCACAAACTTGAGGAGAAAGAGGATCAGAAATTAGAGCAGAAAGGAGATCACAAATTTGGGGAGAAAATAGGTCACAAACTCGGGGAGAAAGGAGATCACACATTCGAGGGAAAGCAGATGACAAACTTGAGGAACAACGAGACCAGAAACTCGAGGAGAAAAGAAATCACAAACTTGAGGAGAAAGAGGATCACAAATTCGAGCAGAATGGAGATCACAAACTCGGGGAGAAATGAGATCACAAACTTGAGGAGAAAGGAGATCACAAACTCTAGGGGAACGGAGATCACAAACTCGAGGAGAAAGGAGGTCACAAACCCGAGGAGAAATGAGACCAGAAACTCGAGGTGAAAGGTGATCACAATCCCGACGAGAAACGAGATCACAATTATGAGAGGAAAGGAGATCACAAACTTGAGTAGAAAATAGATCACAAACTCGAGGAGAAAGGAGATCACAAACATGAGGAGACAGCAGATCACAAACTCGAGGAGAAAAAGGATCACAAACCTGAGAAGAAAGGAGATCACAAACCCAAGTATAAAGGAGATCACAAACTCAAGGAGAAAGGAGATCACTAACTCGAGAGGAATGGAGAACTGCAACTCGAGATGAAAGAAGATCACAATCCCGACGAGAAACGAGATCACAATTATGAGAGGAAAGGAGATCACAAACTTGAGTAGAAATTAGATCACAAACTCGTGCAGAAAGGAGATCGCGAAATCGAGGAGCGAGGAGATCACAAAGTCGGGGAGAAAGGAGATCACAAACTCGAGGAGAAAGGAGATCACAAACTCTAGGGGAAAGGAGATCACAAACTCTAGGGGAAAGGAGATCACAAACCCGAGGAGAAAGGAGATCACAAACTTGGGTTGGAAGGAGATTACAAATTCGTGGAGAAAGGAGATCACAAACTCTAGGAAAAAGGAGATCAGAAACTCGAGGAGAAAGGAGATCAGAAACTCGAGGAAAGAGGAGATCAGAAACTCGAGGAGAAAGGAGATCACAAACGTGAGGGGAAAGGAAATTCGAGGACAAAGGAGATGACAATTCTGAAGGGAAAGGAGATCACAAACCCAAGTATAAAGGAGATTACAAACTCAAGGAGAAAGGAGATCACTAACTCGAGAGGAATGGAGAACTGCAACTCGAGATGAAAGAAGATCACAATCCCGACGAGAAACGAGATCACAACTATGGGAGGAAAGGAGATCACAAACTTGAGTAGAAATTAGATCACAAACTCGAGGAGAAAGGAGATCACAAACATGAGGAGACAGTAGATCACAAACTCGAGGAGAAAGGATCACAAACCTGAGAGGAAAGGAGATCACAACTCAAGGAGAAAGCGGATCACAAACTCGAGGGAAAAAGAGATCACAAACTCGAGGAGAAAGGAGACCAGAAACTCGAGGAGAAAGGAGATCACAGACTCGAGGAGAAAGGAGATCACAAACCCGGGGAGAAAGCAGATCAGAAACTCGAGGGGAAAGGAGATCACAAACTCGGGGAGAAAGGAGATCACAGACTCGAGGAGAAAGGAGATCACAATCTCGGGGAGAAAGGAGATCAGAAGCTCGAGGGGAAAGGAGGTCACAAACACGAGAAGACAGGAGATCATTAACTCGAGGAGAAAGCAGATCACAAACTCGAGGAGAAAGGAGATCACAAACTCGAGGGGAAAGGGGATCACAAACCCAAGGAGAAAAGAGATCAGAAACTCGAGGGGAAAGGAGGTCACAAACACGAGGAGACAGGAGATCATTAACTTGAGGAGAAAGGAGATCACAAACTCGAGGAGAAAGGAGATCACAAACTCGAGGGGAAAGGAGATCAAAAACTCGAGGAGAAGGGAGATCAGAAACCCGAGGAGAAAGGTGATCACAAACTCGAGGAAAAGGGAGATCACAAACTCGAGGAGAAAGGAAATCACAAACTTGAGGAGAAAGAGGATCACAAATTCGAGCAGAAAGGAGATCACAAATTTGAGGAGAAAGTAGGTCACCAACTCGGGGGAAAGGAGATCACACATTCGATGGAAAGCAGGTCACAAACTTGAGGAAAAACGAGATCACAAACTCGAGGAGAAAGGAAATCACAAATTTGAGGAGAAAGAGGATCACAGATTCGAGCAGAAAGGAGATCACAAGCTCGGGGAGAAAGGAGATCACAAACTTGAGGAGAAAGGAGATCACAAACTCTAGGGGAAAGGAGATCACAAACTCGAGGAGAAACGAGACCAGAAACTCGAAGTGAAAGGTGATCAGAATCTCGTGCAGAAAGGAGATCGCGAAATCGAGGAGCAATAAGATCACAAACTCTCGGGGAGAAAGGAGATCACAAACACGAGGAGAAAGGAGATCACAAACTCTAGGGGAAAGGAGATCACAAACCCGAGGAGAAACGAGACCAGAAAGTCGAGGTGAAAGGTGATCAGAATCTCGTGCAGAAAGGAGATCACGAAATCGTGCAGAAAGGAGATCACAAAGTCGGGGAGAAAGGAGATCACAAACACGAGGAATAAGGAGCTCACAAACTCTAGGGGAAAGGAGATCACAAACCCGAGGAGAAAGGAGATCACAAACCCGAGGAGAAAGGAGATTACAAATTCGAGGAGAAAGGAGATCACAATCTCGAGGAAAAGGGAGATCAGAAACTCGAGGAGAAAGGAGATCACAAACTCTAGGGGAAAGGAGATCACAAACCCGAGGAGAAAGGAGATGACAAACTCGGGTAGGAAGGAGATTACAAATTCGAGGAGAAAGGAGATCAGAAACTCGAGGAGAAAGGAGATCACAAACGTGAGGGGAAAGGAAATTCGAGGACAAAGGAGATGACAATTCTGAGGGGAAATGAGATCACAAACCCGAGTATAAAGGAGATCACAAACTCAAGGAGAAAGGAGATCACTAACTCGAGAGGAATGGAGAACTGCAACTCGAGATGAAAGAAGATCACAATCCCGACGAGAAACGAGATCACAACTATGAGAGGAAAGGAGATCACAAACTTGAGGAGAAATTAGATCACAATCTCGAGGAGAAAGGAGATCACAAACATGAGGAGACAGTAGATCACAAACTCGAGGAGAAAGAGGATCACAAACCTAAGACGAAAGGAGATCACAACACAAGGAGAAAGCGGATCACAAACTCGAGGGAAAAATAGATCACAAACTCGAGGAGAAACGAGACACGAAACTCGAGGAGAAAGGAGATCACAAACCCGTGGAGAAAGGAGATCACAGACTCGAGGAGAAAGGAGATCACAAACTCGGGGAGAAAGGAGATCACAAACTCGAGGGGAAAGGAGATCACAAACTCGGGGAGAAAAGAGATCACAGACTCGAGGAGAAAGGAGATCATAAACTCGGGGAGAAAGGAGATCAGAAACCCGAGGGGAAAGGAGGTCACAAACTCGAGAAGAGAGGAGATCATTAACTCGAGGAGAAAGCAGATCACAAACTCGAGGAGAAAGGCGATCACAAACTCGAGGAGAAAGGCGATCACAAACTGGAAGGGAAAGGAGATCACAATCTCGAGGAGAAAAGAGATCAGAAACCCGAGGGGAAAGGTGGTCACAAACACGAGGAGACAGGAGATCATTAACTTGAGGAGAAAGGAGATCACAAATTCGAGAGGAAAGGAGATCAAAAACTCGAGGAGAAAGGAGATCAGAAACTCGAGGAGAAAGGTGATCACAAACTCGTGGAAAAGGGAGATCACAAACTCGAGGAGAAAGGAAATCACAAACATGAGGAGACAGTAGATCACAAACCCGAGGAGAAAGAGGATCACAAACCTGAGAAGAAAGGAGATCACAACACAAGGAAAAAGCGGATCACAAACTCGAGGGAAAAATAGATCACAAACTCGAGGAGAGACGAGACCAGAAACTCGAGGAGAAAGGAGATCACAAACTCGTGGAGAAAGCAGATCACAGACTCGAGGAGAAAGGAGATCACAAACTCGGGGAGAAAGGAGATCAAAAACTCGAGGGGAAAGGAGATCACAAACTCGGGGAGAAAGGAGATCACAGACTCGAGGAGAAAGGAGATCACAAACTCGGGGAGAAAGGAGATCAGAAACTCGAGGGGAAAGGAGGTCACAAACACGAGAAGACAGGAGATCATTAACTCGAGGAGAAAGCAGATCACAAACTCGAGGAGAAAGGAGATCACATACTCGAGGGGAAAGGAGATCACAAACCCAAGGAGAAAAGAGATCAGAAACTCGAGGGGAAACGAGGTCACAAACACGAGGAGACAGGAGATCATTAACTTGAGGAGAAAGGAGATCACAAACTCGAGGAGAAAGGAGATCACAAACTCGAGAGGAAAGGAGGTCAAAAACTCGAGGAGAAAGGAGATCAGAAACTCGAGGAGAAAGGTGATCACAAACTCGAGGAAAAGGGAGATCACAAATTCGAGCAGAAAGGAGATCACAAATTTGAGGAGAAAATAGACCACAAACTCGGGGAGAAAGGATATCACACATTCGGGGGAAAGCAGATCACAAACTTGAGGAACAACGAGACCAGAAACTCGAGGAGAAAGGAAATCACAAATTTGAGGAGAAAGAGGATCACAAATTCGGGGAGAAAGGAGATCACAAACTCGGGGAGAAAGGAGATCACAAACTTGAGGAGAAAGGAGATCACAAACACGAGGAGAAAGGAGATCACAAACTCTAGGGGAATGGAGATCACAAACCCGAGGAGGAACGAGACCAGAAAGTCGAGGTGAAAGGTGATCAGAATCTCGTGCAGAAAGGAGATCACAAAATCGTGGAGAAAGGAGATCACAAAGTCGGGGAGAAAGGAGATCACAAACACGAGGAGAAAGGAGATCACAAACTCTCGGGGAAAGGAGATCACAAACCCGAGGAGAAAGGAGATCACAAACCCGAGGAGAAAGGAGATCACAAACCCGAGGAGAAAGGAGATTACAAATTCGAGGAGAAAGGAGATCACAAACTCGAGGAAAAGGGAGATCAGAAACTCGAGGAGAAAGGAGATCACAAACGTGATGGGAAAGGAAATTCGAGGACAAAGGAGATGACAATTCTGAGGGGAAAGGAGATCACAAACCCGAGTATAAAGGAGATCACAAACTCAAGGAGAAAGGAGATCACTAACTCGAGAGGAATGGAGAACTGCAACTCGAGATGAAAGAAGATCACAATCCCGACGAGAAACGAGATCACAACTATGAGAGGAAAGGAGATCACAAACTCGAGCAGAAATGAGATCACAAACATGAGGAGACAGTAGATCACAAACTCGAGGAGAAAGAGGATCACAAACCTGAGAAGAAAGGAGATCACAACACAAGGAGAAAGTAGATCACAAACTCGACTGAAAAATAGGTCACAAACTCGAGTCGAAACGAGACCAGAAACTCGAGGAGAAAGGAGATCAAAAACTCGAGGAGAAAGAGGATCACAAATTAGAGCAGAAAGGAAATCACAAATTTGTGGAGAAAGTAGGTCACAAACACGGGGAGAAAGGAGATCACACATTCGCGGGAAAGCAGATCACAAACTTGAGGAAAAACGAGACCAGAAACTCGAGGAGAAAGGAGATCACAATCTCGAGGAGAAAGAGGATCACAATTTCGAGCAGAAAGGAGATCACAAACTCGAGGGGAAAGGAGATCACAAACTCGAGAGAAAGGAGGTCACAAACCCGAGGAGAAACGAGACCAGAAACTCGAGGTAAAAGGTGATCAGAATCTCGTGCAGAAAGGAGATCGTGAAATCGTGGAGCAAGGAGATCACAAACTCTCGGGGAGAAAGGGGATCACAAACACGAGGAGAAAGGAGATCACAAACCCGAGGAGAAACAAGACCAGAAACCCGAGGTGGAAGGTGATCAGAATCTCATGCAGAAAGGAGGTCGCGAAATCGAGGAGCAAGGAGATCACAAAGTCGGGGAGAAAGGAGATCACAAACTCTAGGGGAAAGGAGATCATTAACTCAAGGAGAAAGGAGATCACAAACACGAGGAGGCAGGAGATCATTAACTCGAAGAGAAAGCAGATCACAAACCCGAGGAGAAAGGAGATCAGAAACCCGAGAAAGGAGATCACAAACTCGAGGGGAAAGGAGATCACAAACTCGAGGAGAAAGGAGATCACAATCCGAAGGAGAAAGGAGATCACAAACTCGAGAAAGGAGATCACAAACTCGAGCAGAATGGAGATCATAATCTCAAGGAGAAAGGAGATCACAAATTCGAGGAGAAAGGAGATCAGAATCTCGAGAGGAAAGGAGATCAGAATCTCGAAAGGAAAGGAGATCAAAAACTCGAGGAGAAAGGAGATCAAAAACTCGAGGGGAAAGGAGATCAGAAACTCGAGGGGAAAGGAGTTCACAAACACGAGGCGACAGGAGATCATTAACTTGAGGAGAAAGGAGATCACAAACTCGAGGAAAAAGGAGATCACGAACTCGAGAAAGGAGATCAGAAACCCGATGGGAATGGAGATCACAAACTCGAGGAGAAAGGAGATCAAAATCTCAAGGAGAAAGGAGATCAGAAACTCAAGGGGAAAGGTGATCAAAAACTCGAGGAAAAGGGAGATCACAAACTCAAGCAGAAAGGAGATCACAAACTCGAGGAGAAGGCAGATCACAAACTCGAGGGAAAGGAGATCACAAACTTGAGGAAAAACAAGTCCAGAAACCCGAGGAGAAAGGAGATCACAAACTCGAGGTGAAAGGAGATCACAAACTCATGGAGAAAGGAGATCAGAAACTTGAGGGGAAAGGGGATCACAAACCCGCGGAGAAAGGAGATCACAAACTCGAGCAGAAAGGAGATCACAAACTCGAGGAGAAAGGAGATCACAAACTCGAGAAAAGAGATCACAAACCCGAGAAGAAAGGAGATCACAAACCCGAGAAGAAAGGAGATCAGAAACATGAGGGGAAAGGGGATCATAAATTCAAGCAGAAAGGAGATCAGAAACTCAAGGAGAAAGGAGATCACAAACTCGAGGAGGAAGGAGATCACAAACTCGAAGAGAAAGGAGATCAGAAACTCGAGGAGAAAGGAGATCAGAAACTCGAAGAAAAAGGAGATCACAAGCTCGAGGGGAAAGGAGATCACACACTCGAGGAGGAAGAGAATTACAACCTCGAGGAGAAAGTAGATCACAAATTCGAGGAGAAAGGAGATCAGAAAATCGAGGAGAAAGGAGATCACAATTTTGAAGGCAAAGGAGATCAGAAACTCGAGTAGAAATGAGATCACAAACTCAAGGAGAAAGGAAATCACAAACTTGAGGAATAAGGAGATCACAATCTCGAGGAGAACGGAGATCACAAACTCGAGGGGAAAGGAGATCACAACCTCCAGGAGAAAGGAGATAAGAAACTCGAGGGGAAAGGAGATCAAAAACTCGAGGAGCAAGGAGAACACGATCCGAAGGAAAAAGGTGATCACAAACTCGAGGGGAAAGGAGATCACAAACTCGAGGAGAAGGGAGATCACAAACTCGAGGAGGGAGGAGATCACAAACCCGAGAAAGGAGATCACAAATTTGAGGGGAAAGCATTTCACAATCTGAAGGAGAAAGGAGATCACAAATTCGAGAAAGGAGATCACAATCTCGAGCAGAATGGAGATCACAAACTGGAGGAGAAAGGAGGTAACAACCTCCGGGCGAAAGAAGATCAGAAACTTGAGGGGAAAGGTGATCATAAATTCAAGCAGAAAGGAGATCAGAAACTCAAGGATAAAGGAGATCACAAACTCGAGGAGAAAGAAGATCACAATTTTGAGGGGAAAGGAGATAAGAAACCCAAGTAGAAAGATTATCACAGACTCGAGGAGAAAGGAGATCACAAAGTCGAGGAGAAAGGAAATCACAAACTCGAGGAGAAAGGAGATCACAAACTCGAGGCGAAAGAAGTTCACAAACGTGAGGCGACAGGAGATCATTAACTTGAGGAGAAAGGAGATCACAAACTCGAGGAAAAAGAAGATCACAAACTCGAGAAAGGAGATCAGAAACCCGATGGGAAAGGAGATGACTTTCTCGAGGAGAAAGGAGATCACAAACTCGTGAGGAAAGGAGATCAAGAACTCAAGGAGAAAGGAGATCAGAAACTCAAGGAGAAAGGTGATCAAAAACTCGAGGAAAGGGAGATCACAAACTCAAGCAGATAGGAGATCACAAACTCGAGGAGAAGGCAGATCAGAAACTCGAGGGAAAGGAGATCACAAACTCGAGGTGAACGGAGATCACAAACTCGTGGAGAAAGGAGATCAGAAACTTGAGGGGAAAGGGGATCACATATTTGAGGAGAACGTAGTTCACAAACCCGGGGAGAAAGGAGATCAGAAACTCGAGGGGAAAGGGGATCACAAACTCGCGGAGAAAGGAGATCACAAACTCGAGCAGAAAGGAGATCACAAACTCGAGGAGAAAGGAGATCACAAACTCGAGAAAAGAGATCACAAACTCGAGAAGAAAGGAGATCACAAACTCGAGAAGAAAGGAGATCACAAACTCGAGAAGAAAGGAGATCAGAAACTTGAGGGGAAAGGGGATCATAAATTCAAGCAGAAAGGAGATCAGAAACTCAAGGAGAAAGGAGATCACAAACTCGAGAAGGAAGGAGATCAGAAACTCGAAGAGAAAGGAGATCACAAACTCGAGGAGAAAGAAGATCAGAAACTCGAAGAGAAAGGAGATCACAAGCTCGAGGGGAAAGGAGATCACAAACTCGAGGTGAAAGGAGATCAGGAACTCGAGGAGAAAGGAGATCACAAACTCGTGGAGAAAGGAGATCACAGACTCGAGGAGAAAGGAGATCACAAACTCGGGGAGAAAGGAGATCACAAATCTGAGGAGAAAGGAGATCACAGACTCGAGGTGAAAGGAGATCACAAACTAGCGGACAAAGGAGATCACAGACTCGAGGTGAAAGGAGATCACAAACTAGCGGACAAAGGAGATCACAAACTCAAGCAGAAAGGAGATCACAAACTCGAGGAGAAAGGAGATCACAAACTCGAGGAGAAAGGAGATCACAAACACGAGAAAAGAGATCACAAACTCGAGAAGAAAGGAGATCACAAACTCGAGAAGAAAGGAGATCAGAAACTTGAGGGGAAAGGAGATCATAAATTCAAGCAGAAAGGAGATCAGAAACTCAAGGAGAAAGGAGATCACAAACCTGAGAGAAAAGGAGGTCACAATCTCGAGGAGAAAGGAGATCACAATCTCGAGGAGAAAGGAGATCACAAACTCAAGGAGAAAGGCGATCACAAACTTGAGGAGAAAGGAGATCAGAGACTCGAGGAGAAAGGATATCACAAACTCGAGCAGAAAGGAGATCACAAACTCGAGGAGAAAGGAGATCACAAACTCGAGAAGAAAGGAGGTCAGAAACTTGAGGGGAAAGGGGATCATAAATTCAAGCAGAAAGGAGATCAGAAACTCAAGGAGAAAGGAGATCACAAACTCGAGGAGGAAGGAGATCAGAAACTCGAAGAGAAAGAAGATCACAAACTCGAGGAGAAAGAAGATCAGAAACTCGAAGAGAAAGGAGATCACAAACTCGAGAAAGGAGATCACAAACTCGAGCAGAATGGAGATCATAATCTCAAGGAGAAAGGAGATCACAAATTCGAGGAGAAAGGAGATCAGAATCTCGAGAGGAAAGGAGATCAGAATCTCGAAAGGAAAGGAGATCAAAAACTCGAGGAGAAAGGAGATCAAAAACTCGAGGGGAAAGGAGATCAGAAACTCGAGGGGAAAGGAGTTCACAAACACGAGGCGACAGGAGATCATTAACTTGAGGAGAAAGGAGATCACAAACTCGAGGAAAAAGGAGATCACGAACTCGAGAAAGGAGATCAGAAACCCGATGGGAATGGAGATCACAAACTCGAGGAGAAAGGAGATCAAAATCTCAAGGAGAAAGGAGATCAGAAACTCAAGGGGAAAGGTGATCAAAAACTCGAGGAAAAGGGAGATCACAAACTCAAGCAGAAAGGAGATCACAAACTCGAGGAGAAGGCAGATCACAAACTCGAGGGAAAGGAGATCACAAACTTGAGGAAAAACAAGACCAGAAACCCGAGGAGAAAGGAGATCACAAACTCGAGGTGAAAGGAGATCACAAACTCATGGAGAAAGGAGATCAGAAACTTGAGGGGAAAGGGGATCACAAACCCGCGGAGAAAGGAGATCACAAACTCGAGCAGAAAGGAGATCACAAACTCGAGGAGAAAGGAGATCACAAACTCGAGAAAAGAGATCACAAACCCGAGAAGAAAGGAGATCACAAACCCGAGAAGAAAGGAGATCAGAAACATGAGGGGAAAGGGGATCATAAATTCAAGCAGAAAGGAGATCAGAAACTCAAGGAGAAAGGAGATCACAAACTCGAGGAGGAAGGAGATCACAAACTCGAAGAGAAAGGAGATCAGAAACTCGAGGAGAAAGGAGATCAGAAACTCGAAGAAAAAGGAGATCACAAGCTCGAGGGGAAAGGAGATCACACACTCGAGGAGGAAGAGAATTACAGCCTCGAGGAGAAAGTAGATCACAAATTCGAGGAGAAAGGAGATCAGAAAATCGAGGAGAAAGGAGATCACAATTTTGAAGGCAAAGGAGATCAGAAACTCGAGTAGAAATGAGATCACAAACTCAAGGAGAAAGGAAATCACAAACTTGAGGAATAAGGAGATCACAATCTCGAGGAGAACGGAGATCACAAACTCGAGGGGAAAGGAGATCACAACCTCCAGGAGAAAGGAGATAAGAAACTCGAGGGGAAAGGAGATCAAAAACTCGAGGAGCAAGGAGAACACAATCCGAAGGAAAAAGGTGATCACAAACTCGAGGGGAAAGGAGATCACAAACTCGAGGAGAAGGGAGATCACAAACTCGAGGAGGGAGGAGATCACAAACCCGAGAAAGGAGATCACAAATTTGAGGGGAAAGCATTTCACAATCTGAAGGAGAAAGGAGATCACAAATTCGAGAAAGGAGATCACAATCTCGAGCAGAATGGAGATCACAAACTGGAGGAGAAAGGAGGTAACAACCTCCGGGCGAAAGAAGATCAGAAACTTGAGGGGAAAGGTGATCATAAATTCAAGCAGAAAGGAGATCAGAAACTCAAGGATAAAGGAGATCACAAACTCGAGGAGAAAGAAGATCACAATTTTGAGGGGAAAGGAGATAAGAAACCCAAGTAGAAAGATTATCACAGACTCGAGGAGAAAGGAGATCACAAAGTCGAGGAGAAAGGAAATCACAAACTCGAGGAGAAAGGAGATCACAAACTCGAGGCGAAAGAAGTTCACAAACGTGAGGCGACAGGAGATCATTAACTTGAGGAGAAAGGAGATCACAAACTCGAGGAAAAAGAAGATCACAAACTCGAGAAAGGAGATCAGAAACCCGATGGGAAAGGAGATGACTTTCTCGAGGAGAAAGGAGATCACAAACTCGTGAGGAAAGGAGATCAAGAACTCAAGGAGAAAGGAGATCAGAAACTCAAGGAGAAAGGTGATCAAAAACTCGAGGAAAGGGAGATCACAAACTCAAGCAGATAGGAGATCACAAACTCGAGGAGAAGGCAGATCAGAAACTCGAGGGAAAGGAGATCACAAACTCGAGGTGAACGGAGATCACAAACTCGTGGAGAAAGGAGATCAGAAACTTGAGGGGAAAGGGGATCACATATTTGAGGAGAACGTAGTTCACAAACCTGGGGAGAAAGGAGATCAGAAACTCGAGGGGAAAGGGGATCACAAACTCGCGGAGAAAGGAGATCACAAACTCGAGCAGAAAGGAGATCACAAACTCGAGGAGAAAGGAGATCACAAACTCGAGAAAAGAGATCACAAACTCGAGAAGAAAGGAGATCACAAACTCGAGAAGAAAGGAGATCACAAACTCGAGAAGAAAGGAGATCAGAAACTTGAGGGGAAAGGGGATCATAAATTCAAGCAGAAAGGAGATCAGAAACTCAAGGAGAAAGGAGATCACAAACTCGAGAAGGAAGGAGATCAGAAACTCGAAGAGAAAGGAGATCACAAACTCGAGGAGAAAGAAGATCAGAAACTCGAAGAGAAAGGAGATCACAAGCTCGAGGGGAAAGGAGATCACAAACTCGAGGTGAAAGGAGATCAGGAACTCGAGGAGAAAGGAGATCACAAACTCGTGGAGAAAGGAGATCACAGACTCGAGGAGAAAGGAGATCACAAACTCGGGGAGAAAGGAGATCACAAATCTGAGGAGAAAGGAGATCACAGACTCGAGGTGAAAGGAGATCACAAACTAGCGGACAAAGGAGATCACAGACTCGAGGTGAAAGGAGATCACAAACTAGCGGACAAAGGAGATCACAAACTCGAGGAGAAAGGAGATCACAAACTCGAGGAGAAAGGAGATCACAAACACGAGAAAAGAGATCACAAACTCGAGAAGAAAGGAGATCACAAACTCGAGAAGAAAGGAGATCAGAAACTTGAGGGGAAAGGAGATCATAAATTCAAGCAGAAAGGAGATCAGAAACTCAAGGAGAAAGGAGATCACAAACCTGAGAGAAAAGGAGGTCACAATCTCGAGGAGAAAGGAGATCACAATCTCGAGGAGAAAGGAGATCACAAACTCAAGGAGAAAGGCGATCACAAACTTGAGGAGAAAGGAGATCAGAGACTCGAGGAGAAAGGATATCACAAACTCGAGCAGAAAGGAGATCACAAACTCGAGGAGAAAGGAGATCACAAACTCGAGAAGAAAGGAGGTCAGAAACTTGAGGGGAAAGGGGATCATAAATTCAAGCAGAAAGGAGATCAGAAACTCAAGGAGAAAGGAGATCACAAACTCGAGGAGGAAGGAGATCAGAAACTCGAAGAGAAAGAAGATCACAAACTCGAGGAGAAAGAAGATCAGAAACTCGAAGAGAAAGGAGATCACAAGCTCGAGGGGAAAGGAGATCACAAACTCGAGGTGAAAGGAGATCAGGAACTCGAGGAGAAAGGAGATCACAAACTCGTGGAGAAAGGAGATCACAGACTCGAGGAAAAAGAAGATCACAAACTCGAGAAAGGAGATCAGAAACCCGATGGGAAAGGAGATGACTTTCTCGAGGAGAAAGGAGATCACAAACTCGTGAGGAAAGGAGATCAAGAACTCAAGGAGAAAGGAGATCAGAAACTCAAGGAGAAAGGTGATCAAAAACTCGAGGAAAAGGGAGATCACAAACTCAAGCAGATAGGAGATCACAAACTCGAGGAGAAGGCAGATCAGAAACTCGAGGGAAAGGAGATCACAAACTCGAGGTGAACGGAGATCACAAACTCGTGGAGAAAGGAGATCAGAAACTTGAGGGGAAAGGGGATCACATATTTGAGGAGAACGTAGCTCACAAACCCGGGGAGAAAGGAGATCAGAAACTCGAGGGGAAAGGGGATCACAAACTCGCGGAGAAAGGAGATCACAAACTCGAGCAGAAAGGAGATCACAAACTCGAGGAGAAAGGAGATCACAAACTCGAGAAAAGAGATCACAAACTCGAGAAGAAAGGAGATCACAAACTCGAGAAGAAAGGAGATCACAAACTCGAGAAGAAAGGAGATCAGAAACTTGAGGGGAAAGGGGATCATAAATTCAAGCAGAAAGGAGATCAGAAACTCAAGGAGAAAGGAGATCACAAACTCGAGAAGGAAGGAGATCAGAAACTCGAAGAGAAAGGAGATCACAAACTCGAGGAGAAAGAAGATCAGAAACTCGAAGAGAAAGGAGATCACAAGCTCGAGGGGAAAGGAGATCACAAACTCGAGGTGAAAGGAGATCAGGAACTCGAGGAGAAAGGAGATCACAAACTCGTGGAGAAAGGAGATCACAGACTCGAGGAGAAAGGAGATCACAAACTCGGGGAGAAAGGAGATCACAAATCTGAGGAGAAAGGAGATCACAGACTCGAGGTGAAAGGAGATCACAAACTAGCGGACAAAGGAGATCACAGACTCGAGGTGAAAGGAGATCACAAACTAGCGGACAAAGGAGATCACAAACCCAAGCAGAAAGGAGATCACAAACTCGAGGAGAAAAGAGATCACAAACTCGAGGAGAAAGGAGATCACAAACTCGAGGAGAAAGGAGATCACAAACACGAGAAAAGAGATCACAAACTCGAGAAGAAAGGAGATCACAAACTCGAGAAGAAAGGCGATCAGAAACTTGAGGGGAAAGGAGATCATAAATTCAAGCAGAAAGGAGATCAGAAACTCAAGGAGAAAGGAGATCACAAACCTGAGAGAAAAGGAGGTCACAATCTCGAGGAGAAAGGAGATCACAAACTCGAGAGGAAAGGAGATCACAAACTCAAGGAGAAAGGCGATCACAAACTTGAGGAGAAAGGAGATCAGAGACTCGAGGAGAAAGGATATCACAAACTCGAGCAGAAAGGAGATCACAAACTCGAGGAGAAAGGAGATCACAAACTCGAGAAGAAAGGAGGTCAGAAACTTGAGGGGAAAGGGGATCATAAATTCAAGCAGAAAGGAGATCAGAAACTCAAGGAGAAAGGAGATCACAAACTCGAGGAGGAAGGAGATCAGAAACTCGAAGAGAAAGAAGATCACAAACTCGAGGAGAAAGAAGATCAGAAACTCGAAGAGAAAGGAGATCACAAGCTCGAGGGGAAAGGAGATCACAAACTCGAGGTGAAAGGAGATCAGGAACTCGAGGAGAAAGGAGATCACAAACTCGTGGAGAAAGGAGATCACAGACTCGAGGAGAAAGGAGATCACAAACTCGGGGAGAAAGGAGATCACAAATCTGAGGAGGAAGGAGATCACAGACTCGAGGTGAAAGGAGATCACAAAATAGCGGACATAGGAGATCACAAACTCGAGCAGAAAGGAGATCACAAACTCGAGGAGAAAGGAGATCACAAACTCGAGGAGAAAGGAGATCACAAACACGAGAAAAGAGATCACAAACTCGAGAAGAAAGGAGATCACAAACTCGAGAAGAAAGGAGATCAGAAACTTGAGGGGAAAGGAGATCATAAATTCAAGCAGAAAGGAGATCAGAAACTCAAGGAGAAAGGAGATCACAAACCTGAGAGAAAAGGAGGTCACAATCCCGAGGATAAAGGAGATCACAAACTCGAGAGGAACGGAGATCACAAACTCAAGGCGAAAGGCGATCACAAACTTGAGGAGAAAGGAGATCAGAGACTCGAGGAGAAAGGAGATCACAAACTCGAGAGAAAAGGAGATCACAAAGTCGAGGGGAAAGGAAATCTCAAACTCCAGGAGAAAGGAGATCACAAACCCGAGGAGAAAGGAGATCACAAAGTCGAGAGAAAAGGAGATCACAAATTCGTGGGGAAAGGAAATCACAAACCCAAGGAGATCAGAGACTCGAGGAGAAGGAAGATCACAAACTCGAGGAGGAAGAAGATCACAACATTGAGGAGAAAGGAGATCACAAACACGAGGTGAAAGGAGATCACAAACCCTAGAAGAAAGGAGATCACAAAGTGGAGGAGTAAGGAGATCGCAAACTCGAGGAGAAAGGAGATCACAAAGTCGAGGAGAAAGGAGATCACAAAGTCGAGGAGAAAGGAGATCACAAACTTGAGGGGAAAGTAGATTGCAAACTCCAGGAGAAAGGAGATCACGAACTCGGGAAAGGACATCACAAACAAAGGGGAAAGGATGTCACAAAACCGAGGAGAAAGGAGATCAGAAGCTCAAGGAGAAAGGAGATCACAAACTCGTGGAGAAAGGGGATCGCAAACACGAGGGGAAAGGTGGTCACCAACTCGAGGAGAAAGGAGATCCCAAACTCGAGGAGAAAGGAGATCAGAGACTCGAGGAGAAAGGAGATCAAAAACTCGAGGAGAAAGGAGATCAAAAACTCGAGGAGAAAGGAGATCACATACTCGAGAGAAATGGAGATCACAAATTCGAGGGGAAAGGAGATCACAAACTCGAGGAGAAAGGAGATCACAGACTCGAGGAGAAAAGGAGATCACAAATTCGAGGGGAAAGGAGATCACAAACGCGAGGAGAGAGGAGATCACAGACTCGAGGAGAAAGGAGATCACAAACTCGAGGAGAAAGGAGATCAAAAACTCGAGGAGAAAGGAAATCACAAACTCGAGGAGAAAGGAGATCACATACTCGAGAGAAATGGAGATCACAAATTCGAGGGGAAAGGAGATCACAAACTCGAGGAGAAAGGAGATCAAAAACTCGAGGAGAAAGGAAATCACAAACTCGAGGAGAAAGGAGATCACATACTCGAGAGAAATGGAGATCACAAATTCGAGGGGAAAGGAGATCACAAACTCGAGGAGAAAGGAGATCACAGACTCGAGGAGAAAAGGAGATCACAAATTCGAGGGGAAAGGAGATCAAAAACTCGAGGAGAAAGGAGATCAGAAACTCGTGGAGAAAGGAGATCACAAACTGGATAAGAAAGGAGATCACAAACTCGAGGAGAAAGGAGATGGCTAACTCGGGAAAGGAGATCACAAACAAAGGGGAAAGGAGGTCACAAACTCGAGGAGAAAGTAGATTGCAAACTCAAGGAGAAAGGAGATCACAAGCTCGAGGAGAAAGGAGATCACAAACTCGGGGAGAAAGGAGATCAAAATCTCGAGGAGAAAGGAGATCACAAACTCGAGGAGAAAGGAGATCGCAAACCGAAGCAGAAAGGAGATCACAAACACGAAAGGAAATGAGATCACAAACTTCAGGAGAAAGGAGATCAGAAACCCGAGGGGAGGGGAGATCAGAAACCCGAGGTGAAAGGAAATCAGAAACTCGAGTAGAAAGAATATCAGAAACTCGAGGAGACAGGAGATCACAAGCTCGAGGAGACGGGAGGTCACAAATTTGAGGACAAAGGAGATCACAAACTCGAGGAGACGGGAGGTCACAAATTTGAGGACAAAGGAGATCACAAACTCGAGTGAAAAGGAGATCACAAACAGAAGGAGAAAGAACATCACAAACCCGAGGAACAAGGGGATCACAAACTCGAGGAGAAAGGAGATCACAGACTCGAGAGGAAAGGAGATCACAAACTCGAGAGAAAAGGAGATCACAAACTCGAGGGGAAAGGAAATCACAAACCCGAGGAGAAAGGAGATCACAGACTCGAGGAGAAAGAAGATCACAGACTTGAGCAGAAAGGAGATCACAAATTCGAGACAAGAGGAGATCACAAACTCGAGGTGAAAGGAGATCACAAACTCGAGCGAAAAGGAGATCACAAACTCGAGGCGAAAGGAGACCACAAACTCGAGGAGAAAGGAGATCACGAACTCGGGAGGAAAGGAAATCACAAACTCAAGGAGAAAGTAGATCACGAACTCGAGAGGAGAAAGGAGATCAGAAAATCGAGAGAAAAGGAGATCACTAACTCGAGGAGAAAGGAGATCACAATCTCGAGGAGAATGGAGACCACAAACCTGAGAGAAAACGAGATCACAAACTCAAGGAGAAAGAGGATCCCAAACTCGACGAGAAAGGCGATCAGAAACACGTGGAGAAAGGGGATCAAGAACCTGAGGAGAAAGTAGATCACAAACTCGAGGTGAAAGGAGATCTGAAACTGAAGGAGAAAGGAGCTCACAAACACGAGGAGAAAGGAGATCACAAACTCGAGGAGAAAGGAGATCAAAAACTCGGGAAAGGAGATCACAAACTCGAGGAGAAAGCAGATCACAAAAACGAGGCGAAAGGAGCTCATGAACTCGAGGAGAAAGAAGATCACAACACTGAGGAGAAAGGAGATCACAAACCTGAGGAGCAAGGAGATCACAAACGCAAGAAAGGAGATCACTAATTTGAATAGAAAGGAGGTCACAAACTCAAAGAGGAAGGGGATCCGGAAGTCGAGGAGAATGTAGATCATAAACTCGAGGAGACAGGAGGTCACTATCTCGAGGACAAAGGAGATCACAAACCCGAGGAGAAAGGAGATCACATTCTCAAGAATGGAGATCACTAATTTGAGTAGAAATGAGATCACAAACTCAAAGAGGAAGGGGATCAGGAAGTCGAGGAGAATGTAGATCACAAACTCGAGGAGACAGGAGGTCACTATCTCGAGGACAAAGGAGATCACAAACCCGAGGAGAAATGAGATCACAAACTCGAGGAGACAGGAGATCACAAACTCGGGGAGAAAGGAGATCACAAATCTGAGGAGAAAGGAGATCACAGACTCGAGGTGAAAGGAGATCACAAACTAGCGGACAAAGGAGATCACAAACTCGAGAAGAAAGGAGATCACAAACTCGAGAAGAAAGGAGATCAGAAACTTGAGGGGAAAGGAGATCATAAATTCAAGCAGAAAGGAGATCAGAAACTCAAGGAGAAAGGAGATCACAAAGCTGGGAGAAATGGAGGTCACAATCTCGAGGAGAAAGGAGATCACAAACCCGAGAGGAAAGGAGATCACAAACTCAAGGAGAAAGGCGATCACAAACTTGAGGAGAAAGGAGATCAGTGACTCGAGGAGAAAGGAGATCACAAACTCGAGCAGAAAGGAGATCACAAACTCGAGGAGAAAGGAGATCACAAACCCGAGAAAAGAGATCACAAACTCGAGAAGAAAGGAGATCACAAACTCGACAAGAAAGGAGATCAGAAACTTGAGGGGAAAGGGGATCATAAATTCAAGCAGAAAGGAGATCAGAAACTCAAGGAGAAAGGAGATCACAAACTCGAGGAGGAAGAAAATCAGAAACTCGATGAGAAAGGAGATCACAAGCTCGAGGGGAAAGGAGATCACAAACTCGAGGTGAAAGGAGATCAGGAACTCGAGGAGAAAGGAGATCACAAACTCATGGAGAAAGGAGATCACAGACTCGAGGAGAAAGGAGATCACAAACTCGGGGAGAAAGGAGATCACAAATCTGAGGAGAAAGGAGATCACAGACTCGAGGTGAAAGGAGATCACAAACTAGCGGACAAAGGAGATCTCAAACTCGAGCAGAAAGGAGATCACAAACTCGAGAGAAAGGAGGTCACAAACCCGAGGAGAAACGAGACCAGAAACTCGAGGTAAAAGGTGATCAGAATCTCGTGCAGAAAGGAGATCGTGAAATCGTGGAGCAAGGAGATCACAAACTCTCGGGGAGAAAGGGGATCACAAACACGAGGAGAAAGGAGATCACAAACCCGAGGAGAAACAAGACCAGAAACCCGAGGTGGAAGGTGATCAGAATCTCATGCAGAAAGGAGGTCGCGAAATCGAGGAGCAAGGAGATCACAAAGTCGGGGAGAAAGGAGATCACAAACTCTAGGGGAAAGGAGATCATTAACTCAAGGAGAAAGGAGATCACAAACACGAGGAGGCAGGAGATCATTAACTCGAAGAGAAAGCAGATCACAAACCCGAGGAGAAAGGAGATCAGAAACCCGAGAAAGGAGATCACAAACTCGAGGGGAAAGGAGATCAGAAACTCGAGGAGAAAGGAGATCACAATCCGAAGGAGAAAGGAGATCACAAACTCGAGAAAGGAGATCACAAACTCGAGCAGAATGGAGATCATAATCTCAAGGAGAAAGGAGATCACAAATTCGAGGAGAAAGGAGATCAGAATCTCGAGAGGAAAGGAGATCAGAATCTCGAAAGGAAAGGAGATCAAAAACTCGAGGAGAAAGGAGATCAAAAACTCGAGGGGAAAGGAGATCAGAAACTCGAGGGGAAAGGAGTTCACAAACACGAGGCGACAGGAGATCATTAACTTGAGGAGAAAGGAGATCACAAACTCGAGGAAAAAGGAGATCACGAACTCGAGAAAGGAGATCAGAAACCCGATGGGAATGGAGATCACAAACTCGAGGAGAAAGGAGATCAAAATCTCAAGGAGAAAGGAGATCAGAAACTCAAGGGGAAAGGTGATCAAAAACTCGAGGAAAAGGGAGATCACAAACTCAAGCAGAAAGGAGATCACAAACTCGAGGAGAAGGCAGATCACAAACTCGAGGGAAAGGAGATCACAAACTTGAGGAAAAACAAGACCAGAAACCCGAGGAGAAAGGAGATCACAAACTCGAGGTGAAAGGAGATCACAAACTCATGGAGAAAGGAGATCAGAAACTTGAGGGGAAAGGGGATCACAAACCCGCGGAGAAAGGAGATCACAAACTCGAGCAGAAAGGAGATCACAAACTCGAGGAGAAAGGAGATCACAAACTCGAGAAAAGAGATCACAAACCCGAGAAGAAAGGAGATCACAAACCCGAGAAGAAAGGAGATCAGAAACATGAGGGGAAAGGGGATCATAAATTCAAGCAGAAAGGAGATCAGAAACTCAAGGAGAAAGGAGATCACAAACTCGAGGAGGAAGGAGATCACAAACTCGAAGAGAAAGGAGATCAGAAACTCGAGGAGAAAGGAGATCAGAAACTCGAAGAAAAAGGAGATCACAAGCTCGAGGGGAAAGGAGATCACACACTCGAGGAGGAAGAGAATTACAGCCTCGAGGAGAAAGTAGATCACAAATTCGAGGAGAAAGGAGATCAGAAAATCGAGGAGAAAGGAGATCACAATTTTGAAGGCAAAGGAGATCAGAAACTCGAGTAGAAATGAGATCACAAACTCAAGGAGAAAGGAAATCACAAACTTGAGGAATAAGGAGATCACAATCTCGAGGAGAACGGAGATCACAAACTCGAGGGGAAAGGAGATCACAACCTCCAGGAGAAAGGAGATAAGAAACTCGAGGGGAAAGGAGATCAAAAACTCGAGGAGCAAGGAGAACACAATCCGAAGGAAAAAGGTGATCACAAACTCGAGGGGAAAGGAGATCACAAACTCGAGGAGAAGGGAGATCACAAACTCGAGGAGGGAGGAGATCACAAACCCGAGAAAGGAGATCACAAATTTGAGGGGAAAGCATTTCACAATCTGAAGGAGAAAGGAGATCACAAATTCGAGAAAGGAGATCACAATCTCGAGCAGAATGGAGATCACAAACTGGAGGAGAAAGGAGGTAACAACCTCCGGGCGAAAGAAGATCAGAAACTTGAGGGGAAAGGTGATCATAAATTCAAGCAGAAAGGAGATCAGAAACTCAAGGATAAAGGAGATCACAAACTCGAGGAGAAAGAAGATCACAATTTTGAGGGGAAAGGAGATAAGAAACCCAAGTAGAAAGATTATCACAGACTCGAGGAGAAAGGAGATCACAAAGTCGAGGAGAAAGGAAATCACAAACTCGAGGAGAAAGGAGATCACAAACTCGAGGCGAAAGAAGTTCACAAACGTGAGGCGACAGGAGATCATTAACTTGAGGAGAAAGGAGATCACAAACTCGAGGAAAAAGAAGATCACAAACTCGAGAAAGGAGATCAGAAACCCGATGGGAAAGGAGATGACTTTCTCGAGGAGAAAGGAGATCACAAACTCGTGAGGAAAGGAGATCAAGAACTCAAGGAGAAAGGAGATCAGAAACTCAAGGAGAAAGGTGATCAAAAACTCGAGGAAAGGGAGATCACAAACTCAAGCAGATAGGAGATCACAAACTCGAGGAGAAGGCAGATCAGAAACTCGAGGGAAAGGAGATCACAAACTCGAGGTGAACGGAGATCACAAACTCGTGGAGAAAGGAGATCAGAAACTTGAGGGGAAAGGGGATCACATATTTGAGGAGAACGTAGTTCACAAACCCGGGGAGAAAGGAGATCAGAAACTCGAGGGGAAAGGGGATCACAAACTCGCGGAGAAAGGAGATCACAAACTCGAGCAGAAAGGAGATCACAAACTCGAGGAGAAAGGAGATCACAAACTCGAGAAAAGAGATCACAAACTCGAGAAGAAAGGAGATCACAAACTCGAGAAGAAAGGAGATCACAAACTCGAGAAGAAAGGAGATCAGAAACTTGAGGGGAAAGGGGATCATAAATTCAAGCAGAAAGGAGATCAGAAACTCAAGGAGAAAGGAGATCACAAACTCGAGAAGGAAGGAGATCAGAAACTCGAAGAGAAAGGAGATCACAAACTCGAGGAGAAAGAAGATCAGAAACTCGAAGAGAAAGGAGATCACAAGCTCGAGGGGAAAGGAGATCACAAACTCGAGGTGAAAGGAGATCAGGAACTCGAGGAGAAAGGAGATCACAAACTCGTGGAGAAAGGAGATCACAGACTCGAGGAGAAAGGAGATCACAAACTCGGGGAGAAAGGAGATCACAAATCTGAGGAGAAAGGAGATCACAGACTCGAGGTGAAAGGAGATCACAAACTAGCGGACAAAGGAGATCACAGACTCGAGGTGAAAGGAGATCACAAACTAGCGGACAAAGGAGATCACAAACTCAAGCAGAAAGGAGATCACAAACTCGAGGAGAAAGGAGATCACAAACTCGAGGAGAAAGGAGATCACAAACACGAGAAAAGAGATCACAAACTCGAGAAGAAAGGAGATCACAAACTCGAGAAGAAAGGAGATCAGAAACTTGAGGGGAAAGGAGATCATAAATTCAAGCAGAAAGGAGATCAGAAACTCAAGGAGAAAGGAGATCACAAACCTGAGAGAAAAGGAGGTCACAATCTCGAGGAGAAAGGAGATCACAATCTCGAGGAGAAAGGAGATCACAAACTCAAGGAGAAAGGCGATCACAAACTTGAGGAGAAAGGAGATCAGAGACTCGAGGAGAAAGGATATCACAAACTCGAGCAGAAAGGAGATCACAAACTCGAGGAGAAAGGAGATCACAAACTCGAGAAGAAAGGAGGTCAGAAACTTGAGGGGAAAGGGGATCATAAATTCAAGCAGAAAGGAGATCAGAAACTCAAGGAGAAAGGAGATCACAAACTCGAGGAGGAAGGAGATCAGAAACTCGAAGAGAAAGAAGATCACAAACTCGAGGAGAAAGAAGATCAGAAACTCGAAGAGAAAGGAGATCACAAGCTCGAGGGGAAAGGAGATCACAAACTCGAGGTGAAAGGAGATCAGGAACTCGAGGAGAAAGAAGATCACAAACTCGAGGAGAAAGAAGATCAGAAACTCGAAGAGAAAGGAGATCACAAGCTCGAGGGGAAAGGAGATCACAAACTCGAGGTGAAAGGAGATCAGGAACTCGAGGAGAAAGGAGATCACAAACTCGTGGAGAAAGGAGATCACAGACTCGAGGAGAAAGGAGATCACAAACTCGGGGAGAAAGGAGATCACAAATCTGAGGAGGAAGGAGATCACAGACTCGAGGTGAAAGGAGATCACAAAATAGCGGACATAGGAGATCACAAACTCGAGCAGAAAGGAGATCACAAACTCGAGGAGAAAGGAGATCACAAACTCGAGGAGAAAGGAGATCACAAACACGAGAAAAGAGATCACAAACTCGAGAAGAAAGGAGATCACAAACTCGAGAAGAAAGGAGATCAGAAACTTGAGGGGAAAGGAGATCATAAATTCAAGCAGAAAGGAGATCAGAAACTCAAGGAGAAAGGAGATCACAAACCTGAGAGAAAAGGAGGTCACAATCTCGAGGATAAAGGAGATCACAAACTCGAGAGGAACGGAGATCACAAACTCAAGGCGAAAGGCGATCACAAACTTGAGGAGAAAGGAGATCAGAGACTCGAGGAGAAAGGAGATCACAAACTCGAGAGAAAAGGAGATCACAAAGTCGAGGGGAAAGGAAATCTCAAACTCCAGGAGAAAGGAGATCACAAACCCGAGGAGAAAGAAGATCACAAAGTCGAGAGAAAAGGAGATCACAAATTCGTGGGGAAAGGAAATCACAAACCCAAGGAGATCAGAGACTCGAGGAGAAGGAAGATCACAAACTCGAGGAGGAAGAAGATCACAACATTGAGGAGAAAGGAGATCACAAACACGAGGTGAAAGGAGATCACAAACCCTAGAAGAAAGGAGATCACAAAGTGGAGGAGTAAGGAGATCGCAAACTCGAGGAGAAAGGAGATCACAAAGTCGAGGAGAAAGGAGATCACAAAGTCGAGGAGAAAGGAGATCACAAACTTGAGGGGAAAGTAGATTGCAAACTCCAGGAGAAAGGAGATCACGAACTCGGGAAAGGACATCACAAACAAAGGGGAAAGGAGGTCACAAAACCGAGGAGAAAGGAGATCAGAAGCTCAAGGAGAAAGGAGATCACAAACTCGTGGAGAAAGGGGATCGCAAACACGAGGGGAAAGGTGGTCACCAACTCGAGGAGAAAGGAGATCCCAAACTCGAGGAGAAAGGAGATCAGAGACTCGAGGAGAAAGGAGATCACAAACTCGAGGAGAAAGGAGATCAAAAACTCGAGGAGAAAGGAGATCACATACTCGAGAGAAATGGAGATCACAAATTCGAGGGGAAAGGAGATCACAAACTCGAGGAGAAAGGAGATCACAGACTCGAGGAGAAAAGGAGATCACAAATTCGAGGGGAAAGGAGATCACAAACTCGAGGAGAAAGGAGATCACAGACTCGAGGAGAAAGGAGATCACAAACTCGAGGAGAAAGGAGATCAAAAACTCGAGGAGAAAGGAAATCACAAACTCGAGGAGAAAGGAGATCACATACTCGAGAGAAATGGAGATCACAAATTCGAGGGGAAAGGAGATCACAAACTCGAGGAGAAAGGAGATCAAAAACTCGAGGAGAAAGGAAATCACAAACTCGAGGAGAAAGGAGATCACATACTCGAGAGAAATGGAGATCACAAATTCGAGGGGAAAGGAGATCACAAACTCGAGGAGAAAGGAGATCAAAAACTCGAGGAGAAAGGAAATCACAAACTCGAGGAGAAAGGAGATCACATACTCGAGAGAAATGGAGATCACAAATTCGAGGGGAAAGGAGATCACAAACTCGAGGAGAAAGGAGATCACAGACTCGAGGAGAAAAGGAGATCACAAATTCGAGGGGAAAGGAGATCAAAAACTCGAGGAGAAAGGAGATCAGAAACTCGTGGAGAAAGGAGATCACAAACTCGAGGAGAAAGGAGATCAAAAACTCGAGGAGAAAGGAAATCACAAACTCGAGGAGAAAGGAGATCACATACTCGAGAGAAATGGAGATCACAAATTCGAGGGGAAAGGAGATCACAAACTCGAGGAGAAAGGAGATCACAGACTCGAGGAGAAAAGGAGATCACAAATTCGAGGGGAAAGGAGATCAAAAACTCGAGGAGAAAGGAGATCAGAAACTCGTGGAGAAAGGAGATCACAAACTGGATAAGAAAGGAGATCACAAACTCGAGGAGAAAGGAGATGACTAACTCGGGAAAGGAGATCACAAACAAAGGGGAAAGGAGGTCACAAACTCGAGGAGAAAGTAGATTGCAAACTCAAGGAGAAAGGAGATCACAAGCTCGAGGAGAAAGGAGATCACAAACTCGGGGAGAAAGGAGATCAAAATCTCGAGGAGAAAGGAGATCACAAACTCGAGGAGAAAGGAGATCACAAACTCGAGGAGAAGAGAGATCACAAAGTCGAGGAGAAAGGAGATCAGAAGCTCGAGGAGAAAGGAGATCACAAACGTGAAAGGAAATGAGATCACAAACTCGAGGAGAAAGGAGATCGCAAACCGAAGCAGAAAGGAGATCACAAACACGAAAGGAAATGAGATCACAAACTTCAGGAGAAAGGAGATCAGAAACCCGAGGGGAGGGGAGATCAGAAACCCGAGGTGAAAGGAAATCAGAAACTCGAGTAGAAAGAATATCAGAAACTCGAGGAGACAGGAGATCACAAGCTCGAGGAGACGGGAGGTCACAAATTTGAGGACAAAGGAGATCACAAACTCGAGGAGACGGGAGGTCACAAATTTGAGGACAAAGGAGATCACAAACTCGAGTGAAAAGGAGATCACAAACAGAAGGAGAAAGAACATCACAAACCCGAGGAACAAGGGGATCACAAACTCGAGGAGAAAGGAGATCACAGACTCGAGAGGAAAGGAGATCACAAACTCGAGAGAAAAGGAGATCACAAACTCGAGGGGAAAGGAAATCACAAACCCGAGGAGAAAGGAGATCACAGACTCGAGGAGAAAGAAGATCACAGACTTGAGCAGAAAGGAGATCACAAATTCGAGACAAGAGGAGATCACAAACTCGAGGTGAAAGGAGATCTCAAACTCGAGCGAAAAGGAGATCACAAACTCGAGGCGAAAGGAGACCACAAACTCGAGGAGAAAGGAGATCACGAACTCGGGAGGAAAGGAAATCACAAACTCAAGGAGAAAGTAGATCACGAACTCGAGAGGAGAAAGGAGATCAGAAAATCGAGAGAAAAGGAGATCACTAACTCGAGGAGAAAGGAGATCACAATCTCGAGGAGAATGGAGACCACAAACCTGAGAGAAAACGAGATCACAAACTCAAGGAGAAAGAGGATCCCAAACTCGACGAGAAAGGCGATCAGAAACACGTGGAGAAAGGGGATCAAGAACCTGAGGAGAAAGTAGATCACAAACTCGAGGTGAAAGGAGATCTGAAACTGAAGGAGAAAGGAGCTCACAAACACGAGGAGAAAGGAGATCACAAACTCGAGGAGAAAGGAGATCAAAAACTCGGGAAAGGAGATCACAAACTCGAGGAGAAAGCAGATCACAAAAACGAGGCGAAAGGAGCTCATGAACTCGAGGAGAAAGAAGATCACAACACTGAGGAGAAAGGAGATCACAAACCTGAGGAGCAAGGAGATCACAAACGCAAGAAAGGAGATCACTAATTTGAATAGAAAGGAGGTCACAAACTCAAAGAGGAAGGGGATCCGGAAGTCGAGGAGAATGTAGATCATAAACTCGAGGAGACAGGAGGTCACTATCTCGAGGACAAAGGAGATCACAAACCCGAGGAGAAAGGAGATCACATTCTCAAGAATGGAGATCACTAATTTGAGTAGAAATGAGATCACAAACTCAAAGAGGAAGGGGATCAGGAAGTCGAGGAGAATGTAGATCACAAACTCGAGGAGACAGGAGGTCACTATCTCGAGGACAAAGGAGATCACAAACCCGAGGAGAAATGAGATCACAAACTCGAGGAGACAGGAGATCACAAACTCGGGGAGAAAGGAGATCACAAATCTGAGGAGAAAGGAGATCACAGACTCGAGGTGAAAGGAGATCACAAACTAGCGGACAAAGGAGATCACAAACTCGAGAAGAAAGGAGATCACAAACTCGAGAAGAAAGGAGATCAGAAACTTGAGGGGAAAGGAGATCATAAATTCAAGCAGAAAGGAGATCAGAAACTCAAGGAGAAAGGAGATCACAAAGCTGGGAGAAATGGAGGTCACAATCTCGAGGAGAAAGGAGATCACAAACCCGAGAGGAAAGGAGATCACAAACTCAAGGAGAAAGGCGATCACAAACTTGAGGAGAAAGGAGATCAGTGACTCGAGGAGAAAGGAGATCACAAACTCGAGCAGAAAGGAGATCACAAACTCGAGGAGAAAGGAGATCACAAACCCGAGAAAAGAGATCACAAACTCGAGAAGAAAGGAGATCACAAACTCGACAAGAAAGGAGATCAGAAACTTGAGGGGAAAGGGGATCATAAATTCAAGCAGAAAGGAGATCAGAAACTCAAGGAGAAAGGAGATCACAAACTCGAGGAGGAAGAAAATCAGAAACTCGATGAGAAAGGAGATCACAAGCTCGAGGGGAAAGGAGATCACAAACTCGAGGTGAAAGGAGATCAGGAACTCGAGGAGAAAGGAGATCACAAACTCATGGAGAAAGGAGATCACAGACTCGAGGAGAAAGGAGATCACAAACTCGGGGAGAAAGGAGATCACAAATCTGAGGAGAAAGGAGATCACAGACTCGAGGTGAAAGGAGATCACAAACTAGCGGACAAAGGAGATCTCAAACTCGAGCAGAAAGGAGATCACAAACTCGAGAAGAAAGGAGATCAGAAACTTGAGGGGAAGGGAGATCATAAATTCAAGCATAAAGGAGATCAGAAACTCAAGGAGAAAGGAGATCACAAACCTGAGAGAAAAGGAGATCACAATCTCGAGGAGAAAGGAGAACACAAACTCGAGAGGAACGGAGATCACAAACTCAAGGCGAAAGGCGATCACAAACTTGAGGAGAAAGGAGATCAGAGACTCGAGGAGGAAGGAGATCACAAACTCGAGGAGAAAGGAGATCACAAACGTGAAAGGAAATGAGATCAGAAACTCGAGGAGAAAGGAGATAACAAACCTGAGGGCAGAGGAGATCAGTAACCCGAGGTGAAAGGAAATCAGAAACTCGAGTAGAAAGGAGATCACAAACTCGAAAGAAAAGGAGATCACAAAGTGGAGGGGAAAGGAAATCTCAAACTCGAGGAGAAAGGAGATCACAAACCCGAGGAGAAAGGAGATCACAAAGTCGTGGAGAAAGGAGATCACAAACTCGAGAGAAAAGGAGATCACAAATTCGTGGGGAAAGGAAATCACAAACCCGAGGAGAAAGGAGATCAGAGACTCGAGGAGAAGGAAGATCACAAACTCGAGGAGGAAGAAGATCACAACATTGAGGTGAAAGGAGATCACAAACACAAGGTGAAAGGAGATCACAAACTCGAGGAGAAAGGAGATCAGAGACTCGAGGAGAAAGGAGATCACAAACTCGAGGAGAAAGTAGATCAAAAACTTGAGGACAAAGGAAATCACAAACTCGAGGAGAAAGGAGATCACAAACTCGAGTGAAAAGGAGATCACAAATTCGAGGGGAAAGGAGATCACAAACTCGAGGAGAAAGGAGATCAGAGACTCGAGGAGACAGGAGATCACAAGCTCGAGGAGACAGGAGGTCACAAATTCGAGGAAAAAGGAGATCACAAACTCGAGAGAAAAGGAGATCACAAACAGAAGGAGAAAGAACATCACAAACCCGAGGAGCAATGGGATCACAAACTCGAGGAGAAAGGAGATCACAAACTCGAGGAGAAAGGAGATCACAAACTCGAGGAGAAAGTAGAGCAAAAACTTGAGGAGAAAGGAAATCACAAACTCGAGGAGAAAGGAGATCACAAACTCGAGAGAAAAGGAGATCACAAATTCGAGGGGAAAGGAGATCACAAACACGAGGAGAAAGGAGATCAGAGACTCGAGGAGACAGGAGATCACAAGCTCGAGGAGACAGGAGATCACAAGCTCGAGGAGACGGGAGGTCACAAATTCGAGGACAAAGGAGATCACAAACTCGAGAGAAAAGGAGATCACAAACAGAAGGAGAAAGAACATCACAAACCCGAGGAGCAATGGGATCACAAACTCGAGGAGAAAGGAGATCACAAACTCGAGAGGAAAGGAGATCACAAACTGGAGAGAAAAGGAGATCACAAACTCGAGGGGAAAGGAAATCACAAACTCGAGGAGAAAGGAGATCACAAACTCGAGGGGAAAGGAAATCACAAACCCAAGGAGAAAGGAGATCACAGACTCGAGGAGAAAGAAGATCACTGACTTGAGCAGAAAGGAGATCATAAATTCGAGACAAGAGGAGATCACAAACTCGAGGTGAAAGGAGATCAGAAACTCGAGCGAAAAGGAGATCAGAAACTCGAGCGAAAAGGAGATCACAAACTCGAGGCGAAAGGAGATCACAAACTCGAGGAGAAAGGAGATCACGAACCCGAGAGGAAAGGAGATCACAAACTCAAGGAGAAAGTAGATCACGAACCCGAGAGGAGAAAGGAGATCAGAAAATCGAGAGAAAAGGAGATCACTAACTCGAGGAGAAAGGAGATCACAATCTCGAGGAGAAAGGAGACCACAAACCTGAGAGAAAACGAGATCACAAACTCAAGGGGAAAGAGGATCCCAAACTCGATGAGAAAGGCGATCAGAAACACGTGGAGAAAGGGGATCAAGAACCTGAGGAGAAAGTAGATCACAAACTCGAGGTGAAAGGAGATCACAAACTCGAGGAGAAAGGAGATCAAAAACTCGGGAAAGGAGATCACAAACTCGAGGAGAAAGCAGATCACAAAAACGAGGCTAAAGGAGCTCATGAACTCGAGGAGAAATAAGATCACAACACTGAGGAGAAAGGAGATCACAAACCTGAGGAGCAAGGAGATCACAAACGCAAGAAAGGAGATCACTAATTTGAGTAGAAAGGAGATCACAAACTCAAAGAGGAAGGGGTCAGGAAGTCGAGGAGAATGTAGATCATAAACTCGAGGAGACAGGAGGTCACTATCTCGAGGACAAAGGAGATCACAAACCCGAGGAGAAAGGAGATCACAAACTCGAGGAGAAAGGAGATCCCAAACTCGAGCAGAAAGGAGATCAGAAACACGTGGAGAAAGGGGATCAACAACTTGAGGAGAAAGAAGATCACAAACCCGAGGTGAAAGGAGATCAGAAACTGAAGGAGAAAAGAGCTCAAAACGCGAGGAGAAAGTAGATCACAACTCGAGGAGAAAGGAAATCACACACTCGAGGAGAAAGGAGATCACAAACTCGAGGGGAAAGCAGAACACAGAAACGAGGCGAAAGGAGCTCACAAACCGAGGAGAAAGGAGATCACAACATCGAGGAGAAAGGAGATCACAAACCCGGGGAGAAAGGAGATTACAAATTCAGGAAAGGACATCACGAATTCGAGTAGAAAGGAGATCACAAACTCAAGGAGAAAGGGGTCCAGGAACTCGAGAAGAAAGGAGATCAGAAACACGAGGAGAAAGGGGATCAGGAACTCGAGGAGAAAGTAGATGACAAACTCGAGGAGACAGGAGATCACAAACTCGGGAACGGAGATCACAAACTCGAGGGGAAAGCAGATCACAGAAACGAGGCGAAAGGAGGTCACAAAACGACGAGAAAGGAGATCACAACATCGAGGAGAAAGGAGATCACAAACTCGGGGAGAAAGGAGATTACAAATTCAAGGAGAAAGGGGATCAGGATCTCGAAGAGAAAGTAGATGACAAACCCGAGGAGACAGGAGATCATTAACAGGAGGAGAAAGGAGACCACAAACTCGAGGAGAAAGGAGATCAGATAACTGAGAGGAAAGGAGATCACAAACCCGAGGAGAATGGAGATCACAAACTCAAGGAGAAAGGAGATCACAAACTCGAGGAGAAAGGAGATCAGAGACTCGAGGAGAAAGGAGATCACAAACTCGAGGAGAAAGTAGATCATAAACTTTAGGACAAAGGAAATCACAAACTCGAGGAGAAAGGAGATCACAAACTCGAGAGAAAAGGAGATCACAAACTCGAGGAGAAAGGAGATCAGAAACTCGAGGAGACAGGAGATCACAGGCTCGAGGAGACAGGAGATCACAAGCTCGAGGAGACGGGAGGTCACAAATTCGAGGAAAAAGGAGATCACAAACTCGAGAGAAAAGGAGATCACAAACAGAAGGAGAAAGAGCATCACAAACCCGAGGAGCAAGGGGATCACAAACTCGAGGAGAAAGGAGATCACAAACTCAAGGAGAAAGGAGATCACAAACTCGAGGAGAAAGGAGATCACAAACTCGAGGAGAAAGGAAATCACAAACCCGAGGAGAAAGGAGATCACAGACACAAGGAGATAGAAGATCACTGACTTGAGCAGAAAGGAGATCACAAACTCGAGAGAAAAGGAGATCACAAACAGAAGGAGAAAGAGCATCACAAACCCGAGGAGCAAGGGGATCACAAACTCGAGGTGAAGGGAGATCAGAAACTCGAGCGAAAAGGAGATCACAAACTCGAGGAAAAAGGAGATCACAAACTCGAGGCGAAAGGAGATCACAAACTCAAGGAGAAAGTAGATCACGAACTCGAGAGGAGAAAGGAGATCACAAACCTGAGAGAAAACGAGATCACAAACTCAAGGAGAAAGAGGATCCCAAACTCGACGAGAAAGGCGATCAAGAAACACATGGAGAAAGGGGATCAAGAACCTGAGGAGAAAGTAGATCACAAACCCGAGGTGAAAGGAGATCTGAAACTGAAGGAGAAAGGAGCTCACAAACACGAGGAGAAAGGAGATCACAAACTCGAGGAGAAAGGAGATCATAAACTCGGGAAAGGAGATCACAAACTCGAGGAGAAAGCAGATCACAAAAACGAGGCGAAAGGACCTCACGAACTCGAGGAGAAAGAAGATCACAACATTGAGGAGAAAGGAGATCACAAACCTGAGGAGCAAGGAGATCACAAACTCAAGAAAGGAGATCACTAATTTGAGTAGAAAGGAGATCACAAACTCAAAGAGGAAAGGGATCAGGAAGTCGAGGAGAATGTAGATCACAAACTCGAGGAGACAGGAGGTCACTATCTCGAGGAGAAAGGAGATCACAAATCCGAGGAGAAAGGAGATCACAAATTCGAGGAGAAAGTAGATCAGAAACACGAGGGTCAAGGAAATCATGAACTAGAGGAGAAAGGAGATCCCAAACTCGAGCAGAAAGGAGATCAGAAACACGTGGAGAAAGGGGATCAACAACCTGAGGAGAAAGAAGATCACAAACCCGAGGTGAAAGAAGATCAGAAACTGAAGGAGAAAAGTGCTCAAAACGCGAGGAGAAAGTAGATCACAAACTCGAGGAGTCAGGAGATCACAAACTCGAGAAGAGAGATCACAAACTGAAGGAGATCACAAAGTCGAGGAGATAGGAGATCAGAAGCACGAGGAGAAAGGAGATCACAAACGTGAGAGAAATGAGATCACAAACTCGAGGAGAAAGGAGATCGCAAACCGAAGCAGAAAGGAGATCACAAACACGAAAGGAAATGAGATCACAAACTTCAGGAGAAAGGAGATCACAAACCCGAGGGGAGGGGAGATCAGAAACCCGAGGTGAAAGGAAATCAGAAACTCGAGAAGAAAGAATATCAGAAACTCGAGGAGACAGGAGATCACAAATTCGAGGAGACAGGAGATCACAAGCTCGAGGAGACGGGAGGTCACAAATTCGAGGACAAAGGAGATCACAAACTCGAGAGAAAAGGAGATCACAAACAGAAGGAGAAAGAACATCACAAACCCGAGGAACAAGGGGATCACAAACTCGAGGAGAAAGGAGATCACAAACTCGAGGAGAAAGGAAATCACAAACCCGAGGAGAAAGGAGATCACAGACACAAGGAGAAAGAAGATCACTGACTTGAGGAGAAAGGAGATCACAAATTCGAGAGAAGAGGAGATCACAAACTCGAGGTGAAGGGAGATCAGAAACTCGAGGCGAGAGGAGATCACAAACTCGAGGAGAAAGGAGATCACGAACTCGAGAGGAAAGGAGATCACAAACTCAAGGAGAAAGTAGATCACGAACTCGAGAGGAGAAAGGAGATCAGAAAATCGAGAGAAAAGGAGATCACTAATTCGAGGAGAAAGGAGATCACAATCTCGAAGAGCAAGGAGATCACAAACCTGAGAGAAAACGAGATCACAAACTCAAGGAGAAAGAGGATCCCAAACTCGACGAGAAAGGCGATCAAGAAACACGTGGAGAAAGGGGATCAAGAACCTGAGGAGAAAGTAGATCACAAACTCGAGGTGAAAGGAGATCTGAAAATGAAGGAGAAAGGAGCTCACAAACACGAGGAGAAAGGAGATCACACACTCGAGGAGAAAGGAGATCAAAGACTCGGGAAAGGAGATCACAAACTCGAGGAGAAAGCAGATCACAAAAACGAGGCGAAAGGAGCTCATGAACTCGAGGAGAAAGAAGATCACAACATTGAGGAGAAAGGAGATCACAAACCTGAGGAGCAAGGAGATCACAAACTCAAGAAAGGAGATCACTAATTTGAGTAGAAAGGAGATCACAAACTCAAAGAGGAAGGGGATCAGGAAGTCGAGGAGAATGTAGATCACAAACTCGAGGAGACAGGAGGTCACTATCTCGAGGAGAAAGGAGATCACAAACCCGAGGAGAAAGGAGATCACAAACTCGAGGAGACAGGAGATCACAAACTCGAGGAGAAAGTAGATCAGAAACACGAGGGTCAAGGGAATCATGAACTAGAGGAGAAAGGAGATCCCAAACTCGAGCAGAAAGGAGATCAGAAACACGTGGAGAAAGGGGATCAACAACTTGAGGAGAAAGAAGATCACAAACCCGAGGTGAAAGGAGATCAGAAACTGAAGGAGAAAAGTGCTCAAAACGCGAGGAGAAAGTAGATCGCAAACTCGAGGAGTCAGGAGATCACAAACTCGAGAAGAGAGATCACAAACTGAAGGAGATCACAAAGTCGAGGAGATAGGTGATCAGAAGCACGAGGAGAAAGGAGATCACAAACGTGAGAGAAATGAGATCACAAACTCGAGGAGAAAGGAGATCGCAAACCGAAGCAGAAAGGAGATCACAAACACGAAAGGAAATGAGATCACAAACTTCAGGAGAAAGGAGATCACAAACCCGGGGGAGGGGAGATCAGAAACCCGAGGTGAAAGGAAATCAGAAACTTGAGAAGAAAGAATATCAGAAACTCGAGGAGACAGGAGATCACAAGCTCGAGGAGACGGGAGGTCACAAATTCGAGGACAAAGGAGATCACAAACTCGAGAGAAAAGGAGATCACAAACTCGAGGAGAAAGGAAATCACAAACCCGGGGAGAAAGGAGATCACAGACTCGAGGAGAAAGAAGATCACTGACTTGAGCAGAAAGGAGATCACAAATTCGAGAGAAGAGGAGATCACAAACTCGAGGTGAAAGGAGATCAGAAACTCGAGCGAAAAGGAGATCACAAACTCAAGGAGAAAGGAGATCACAAACTCGAGCGAAAAGGAGATCACAAACTCGAGGAGAAAGGAGATCACGAACTCGAGGCGAAAGGAGATCACAAACCTGAGGAGAAAGGAGATCACGAACTCGAGAGGAGATTGGAGATCAGAAAATCGAGAGAAAAGGAGATCACAATCTCGAGGAGAAGGGAGATCACAAACCTGAGAGAAAACGAAATCACAAACTCAAAGAGAAAGAGGATCCCAAACTCGACGAGAAAGGCGATCAAGAAACACGTGGAGAAAGGGGATCAAGAACCTGAGGAGAAAGTAGATCACAAACTCGAGGTGAAAGGAGATCTGAAACTGAAGGAGAAAGGAGCTCACAAACACGAGGAGAAAGGAGATCACAAACTCGAGGAGAAAGGAGATCAAAAACTCGGGAAAGGAGATCACAAACTCGAGGAGAAAGCAGATCACAAAAACGAGGGGAAAGGAGCTCACGAACTCGAGGAGAAAGAAGATCACAACATTGAGGAGAAAGGAGATCACAAACCTGAGGAGCAAGGAGATCACAAACTCAAGAAAGGAGATCACTAATTTGAGTAGAAAGGAGATCACAAACTCAAAGAGGAAGGGGATCAGGAAGTCGAGGAGAATGTAGATCACAAACTCGAGGAGACAGGAGGTCACTATCTCGAGAAGAAAGGAGATCACAAACCCGAGGAGAAAGGAGATCCCAAACCCGAGCAGAAAGGAGATCAGAAACACGTGGAGAAAGGGGATCAACAACTTGAGGAGAAAGAAGATCACAAACCCGAGGTGAAAGAAGATCAGAAACTGAAGGAGAAAAGTGCTCAAAACGCGAGGAGAAAGTAGATCACAAACTGGAGGAGTCAGGAGATCACAAACTCGAGAAGAGAGACCACAAACTCAAGGAGATCACAAAGTCGAGGAGATAGGAGATCAGAAGCACGAGGAGAAAGGAGATCACAAACGTGAAAGAAATGAGATCACAAACTCGAGGAGAAAGGAGATCGCAAACCGAAGCAGAAAGGAGATCACAAACACGAAAGGAAATGAGATCACAAACTTCAGGAGAAAGGAGATCACAAACCCGAGGGGAGGGGAGATCAGAAACCCGAGGTGAAAGGAAATCAGAAACTCGAGAAGAAAGAATATCAGAAACTCGAGGAGACAGGAGACCACATACTCGAGGAGTCAGGAGATCACAAACTCGAGAAGAGAGATCACAAACTCAAGGAGATCACAAAGTCGAGGAGATAGGAGATCAGAAGCACGAGGAGAAAGGAGATCACAAACGTGAAAGAAATGAGATCACAAACTCGAGGAGAAAGGAGATCGCAGACCGAAGCAGAAAGGAGATCACAAACACGAAAGGAAATGAGATCACAAACTTCAGGAGAAAGGAGATCACAAACCCGAGGGGAGGGGAGATCAGAAACCCGAGGTGAAAGGAAATCAGAAACTCGAGTAGAAAGAATATCAGAAACTCGAGGAGACAGGAGATCACAAACTCGAGGAGACAGGAGATCACAAGCTCGAGGAGACGGGAGGTCACAAATTCGAGGACAATGGAGATCAGAAACTCGAGAGAAACTGAGATCACAAACAGAAGGAGAAAGAACATCACAAACCCGAGGATCAAGGGGATCACAAACTCGAGGAGAAAGGAAATCACTGACTTGAGCAGAAAGGAGATCACAAATTCTAGAGAAGAGGAGATCACAAACTCGAGGTGAAGGGAGATCAGAAACTCGAGCGAAAAGGAGATCACAAACTCGAGCAGAAAGGAGATCACAAACTCGAGGAGAAAGGAGCTCACGAACTCGAGAGGAAAGGAGATCACAAACTCAAGGAGAAAGTAGATCACGAACTCGAGAGGAGAAAGGAGATCAGAAAATCGAGAGAAAAGGAGATCACTAACTCGAGGAGAAAGGAGATCACAATCTCGAGGAGAAAGGAGACCACAAACCTGAGAGAAAACGAGATCACAAACTCAAGGCGAAAGAGGATCCCAAACTCGACGAGAAAGGCGATCAGAAACACGTGGAGAAAGGGGATCAAGAACCTGAGGAGAAAGTAGATCACAAACTCGAGGTGAAAGGAGATCTGAAACTGAAGGAGAAAGGAGCTCACAAACACGAGGAGAAAGGAGATCACAAACTCGAGGAGAAAGGAGATCAAAAACTCGGGAAAGGAGATCACAAACTCGAGGAGAAAGCAGATCACAAAAACGAGGCGAAAGGACCTCACGAACTCGAGGAGAAAGAAGATCACAACATTGAGGAGAAAGGAGATCACAAACCTGAGGAGCAAGGAGATCACAAACTCAAGAAAGGAGATCACTAATTTGAATAGAAAGGAGATCACAAACTCAAAGAGGAAGGGGATCAGGAAGTCGAGGAGAATGCAGATCACAAACTCGAGGAGACAGGAGGTCACTATCTCGAGGAGAAAGGAGATCACAAACCCGAGGAGAAAGGAGATCACAAACTCGAGGAGACAGGAGATCACAAGCTCGAGGAGAAAGTAGATCAGAAACACGAGGGTCAAGGAAATCATGAACAAGAGGAGAAAGGAGATCCCAAACTCGAGGAGAAAGGAGATCACAAACTCGAGGAGAAAGGAGATCACCAACACGAGGAGAAAGGAGATCAGAGACTCGAGGAGAAAGGAAATCACACACTCGAGGAGAAAGGAGATCAAAAACTCGAGGAGAAAGGAAATCACAAACTCAAGGAGAAAGGAGATCACAAACTCGAGAGAAAAGGAGATCACAAACTCGAGGAGAAAGGAGATCAGAAACACGAGGAGAAAGGAGATCACCAACACGAGGAGAAAGGAGATCAGAGACTCGAGGAGAAAGGAAATCACACACTCGAGGAGAAAGGAGATCAAAAACTCGAGGAGAAAGGAAATCACAAACTCAAGGAGAAAGGAGATCACAAACTCGAGAGAAAAGGAGATCACAAACTCGAGGAGAAAGGAGATCAGAAACACGAGGGTCAAGGAAATCATGAACTAGAGGAGAACGGAGATCCCAAACTCGAGCAGAAAGGAGATCAGAAACACGTGGAGAAAGGGAATCAACACCTTGAGGAGAAAGAAGATCACAAACCCGAGGTGAAAGGAGATCAGAAACTGAAGGAGAAAAGAGCTCAAAACGCGAGGAGAAAGTAGATTGCAGCTCGAGGAGAAAGGAGATCACAAACTCGGGAAAGGAAACCCCAAATCGAGGTGAAAGCAGATCACAGAAACGAGGCGACAGGAGCTCACAAACCGAGGAGAAAGGAGATCACAACGTCGAGGAGAAAGGAGATCACAAACTCGGGGAGAAAGGAGATTACAAATTCAAGAAAGGACATCACTAATTCGAGTAGAAAGGAGATCACAAACTCAAGGAGAAATGGGATCAGGAACTCGAGAAGAAAGGAGATCAGAAACACGAGGAGAAAGGGGATCAGGAACTCGAGGAGAAAGTAGATGACAAACTCGAGGAGAAAGGAGATCAAAAACTCGGGAAAGGAGATCACAAACTCGAGGAGAAAGCAGATCACAAAAACGAGGCGAAAGGAGCTCACAAACCTGAGGAGCAAGGAGATCACAAACTCAAGAAAGGAGATCACTAATTTGAGTAGAAAGGAGATCACAAACTCAAAGAGGAAGGGGATCAGGAAGTCGAGGAGAATGTAGATCACAAACTCGAGGAGACAGGAGGTCACTATCTCGAGGAGAAAGGAGATCACAAACTCGAGGAGAAAGGAGATCACAAACTCGAGGAGAAAGGAGATCACAAACTCGAGAGAAAAGGAGATCACAAACTCGAGGAGAAAGCAGATCACAAAAACGAGGCTAAAGGAGCTCATGAACTCGAGGAGAAAGAAGATCACAACACTGAGGAGAAAGGAGATCCCAAACTCGAGCAGAAAGGAGATCAGAAACACGTGGAGAAAGGGGATCAACAACTTGAGGAGAAAGAAGATCACAAACCCGAGGTGAAAGGAGATCAGAAACTGAAGGAGAAAAGAGCTCAAAACGCGAGGAGAAAGTAGATCACAACTCGAGGAGAAAGGAGATCACAAACTCGGGAAAGGAGATCACAAACTCGAGGGGAAAGCAGAACACAGAAACGAGGCGAAAGGAGCTCACAAACCGAGGAGAAAGGAGATCACAACATCGAGGAGAAAGGAGATCACAAACCCGGGGAGAAAGGAGATTACAAATTCAGGAAAGGACATCACGAATTCGAGTAGAAAGGAGATCACAAACTCAAGGAGAAAGGGGATCAGGAACTCGAGAAGAAAGGAGATCAGAAACACGAGGAGAAAGGGGATCAGGAACTCGAGGAGAAAGTAGATGACAAACTCGAGGAGACAGGAGATCAAAAACTCGGGAAAGGAGATCACAAACTCGAGGGGAAAGCAGATCACAGAAACGAGGCGAAAGGAGGTCACAAAACGACGAGAAAGGAGATCACAACATCGAGGAGAAAGGAGATCACAAACTCGGGGAGAAAGGAGATTACAAATTCAAGGAGAAAGGGGATCAGGATCTCGAAGAGAAAGTAGATGACAAACCCGAGGAGACAGGAGATCATTAACAGGAGGAGAAAGGAGACCACAAACTCGAGGAGAAAGGAGATCAGATAACTGAGAGGAAAGGAGATCACAAACCCGAGGAGAATGGAGATCACAAACTCAAGGAGAAAGGAGATCACAAACTCGAGGAGAAAGGAGATCAGAGACTCGAGGAGAAAGGAGATCACAAACTCGAGGAGAAAGTAGATCATAAACTTTAGGACAAAGGAAATCACAAACTCGAGGAGAAAGGAGATCACAAACTCGAGAGAAAAGGAGATCACAAATTCGAGGGGAAAGGAGATCACAAACCCGAGGAGAAAGGAGATCAGAGACTCGAGGAGACAGGAGATCACAAGCTCGAGGAGACAGGAGATCACAAGCTCGAGGAGACGGGAGGTCACAAATTCGAGGAAAAAGGAGATCACAAACTCGAGAGAAAAGGAGATCACAAACAGAAGGAGAAAGAACATCACAAACCCGAGGAGCAAGGGGATCACAAACTCGAGGAGAAAGGAGATCACAAACTCGAGGAGAAAGGAAATCACAAACCCGGGGAGAAAGGAGATCACAGACTCGAGGAGAAAGAAGATCACTGACTTGAGCAGAAAGGAGATCACAAATTCGAGAGAAGAGGAGATCACAAACTCGAGGTGAAGGGAGATCAGAAACTCGAGCGAAAAGGAGATCACAAACTCAAGGAGAAAGGAGATCACAAACTCGAGCGAAAAGGAGATCACAAACTCGAGGAGAAAGGAGATCACGAACTCGAGGCGAAAGGAGATCACAAACCCGAGGAGAAAGGAGATCACGAACTCGAGAGGAGATTGGAGATCAGAAAATCGAGAGAAAAGGAGATCACTAACTCGAGGAGAAAGGAGATCACAATCTCGAGGAGAAAGGAGATCACAAACCTGAGAGAAAACGAGATCACAAACTCAAAGAGAAAGAGGATCCCAAACTCGACGAGAAAGGCGATCAAGAAACACGTGGAGAAAGGGGATCAAGAACCTGAGGAGAAAGTAGATCACAAACTCGAGGTGAAAGGAGATCTGAAACTGAAGGAGAAAGGAGCTCACAAACACGAGGAGAAAGGAGATCACAAACTCGAGGAGAAAGGAGATCAAAAACTCGGGAAAGGAGATCACAAACTCGAGGAGAAAGCAGATCACAAAAACGAGGCGAACGGAGCTCACGAACTCGAGGAGAAAGAAGATCACAACATTGAGGAGAAAGGAGATCACAAACCTGAGGAGCAAGGAGATCACAAACTCAAGAAAGGAGATCACTAATTTGAGTAGAAAGGAGATCACAAACTCAAAGAGGAAGGGGATCAGGAAGTCGAGGAGAATGTAGATCACAAACTCGAGGAGACAGGAGGTCACTATCTCGAGGAGAAAGGAGATCACAAACCCGAGGAGAAAGGAGATCCCAAACTCGAGCAGAAAAGAGATCAGAAACACGTGGAGAAAGGGGATCAACAACTTGAGGAGAAAGAAGATCACAAACCCGAGGTGAAAGAAGATCAGAAACTGAAGGAGAAAAGTGCTCAAAACGCGAGGAGAAAGTAGATCACAAACTGGAGGAGTCAGGAGATCACAAACTCGAGAAGAGAGACCACAAACTCAAGGAGATCACAAAGTCGAGGAGATAGGAGATCAGAAGCACGAGGAGAAAGGAGATCACAAACGTGAAAGAAATGAGATCACAAACTCGAGGAGAAAGGAGATCGCAAACCGAAGCAGAAAGGAGATCACAAACACGAAAGGAAATGAGATCACAAACTTCAGGAGAAAGGAGATCACAAACCCGAGGGGAGGGGAGATCAGAAACCCGAGGTGAAAGGAAATCAGAAACTCGAGAAGAAAGAATATCAGAAACTCGAGGAGACAGGAGACCACATACTCGAGGAGTCAGGAGATCACAAACTCGAGAAGAGAGATCACAAACTCAAGGAGATCACAAAGTCGAGGAGATAGGAGATCAGAAGCACGAGGAGAAAGGAGATCACAAACGTGAAAGAAATGAGATCACAAACTCGAGGAGAAAGGAGATCGCAAACCGAAGCAGAAAGGAGATCACAAACACGAAAGGAAATGAGATCACAAACTTCAGGAGAAAGGAGATCACAAACCCGAGGGGAGGGGAGATCAGAAACCCGAGGTGAAAGGAAATCAGAAACTCGAGTAGAAAGAATATCAGAAACTCGAGGAGACAGGAGATCACAAACTCGAGGAGACAGGAGATCACAAGCCCGAGGAGACGGGAGGTCACAAATTCGAGGACAATGGAGATCAGAAACTCGAGAGAAACTGAGATCACAAACAGAAGGAGAAAGAACATCACAAACCCGAGGATCAAGGGGATCACAAACTCGAGGAGAAAGGAAATCACTGACTTGAGCAGAAAGGAGATCACAAATTCTAGAGAAGAGGAGATCACAAACTCGAGGTGAAGGGAGATCAGAAACTCGAGCGAAAAGGAGATCACAAACTCGAGCAGAAAGGAGAGCACAAACTCGAGGAGAAAGGAGCTCACGAACTCGAGAGGAAAGGAGATCACAAACTCAAGGAGAAAGTAGATCACGAACTCGAGAGGAGAAAGGAGATCAGAAAATCGAGAGAAAAGGAGATCACTAACTCGAGGAGAAAGGAGATCACAATCTCGAGGAGAAAGGAGACCACAAACCTGAGAGAAAACGAGATCACAAACTCAAGGCGAAAGAGGATCCCAAACTCGACGAGAAAGGCGATCAGAAACACGTGGAGAAAGGGGATCAAGAACCTGAGGAGAAAGTAGATCACAAACTCGAGGTGAAAGGAGATCTGAAACTGAAGGAGAAAGGAGCTCACAAACACGAGGAGAAAGGAGATCACAAACTCGAGGAGAAAGGAGATCAAAAACTCGGGAAAGGAGATCACAAACTCGAGGAGAAAGCAGATCACAAAAACGAGGCGAAAGGACCTCACGAACTCGAGGAGAAAGAAGATCACAACATTGAGGAGAAAGGAGATCACAAACCTGAGGAGCAAGGAGATCACAAACTCAAGAAAGGAGATCACTAATTTGAATAGAAAGGAGATCACAAACTCAAAGAGGAAGGGGATCAGGAAGTCGAGGAGAATGCAGATCACAAACTCGAGGAGACAGGAGGTCACTATCTCGAGGAGAAAGGAGATCACAAACCCGAGGAGAAAGGAGATCACAAACTCGAGGAGACAGGAGATCACAAGCTCGAGGAGAAAGTAGATCAGAAACACGAGGGTCAAGGAAATCATGAACAAGAGGAGAAAGGAGATCCCAAACTCGAGGAGAAAGGAGATCACAAACTCGAGGAGAAAGGAGATCACCAACACGAGGAGAAAGGAGATCAGAGACTCGAGGAGAAAGGAAATCACACACTCGAGGAGAAAGGAGATCAAAAACTCGAGGAGAAAGGAAATCACAAACTCAAGGAGAAAGGAGATCACAAACTCGAGAGAAAAGGAGATCACAAACTCGAGGAGAAAGGAGATCAGAAACACGAGGGTCAAGGAAATCATGAACTAGAGGAGAAAGGAGATCCCAAACTCGAGCAGAAAGGAGATCAGAAACACGTGGAGAAAGGGAATCAACAACTTGAGGAGAAAGAAGATCACAAACCCGAGGTGAAAGGAGATCAGAAACTGAAGGAGAAAAGAGCTCAAAACGCGAGGAGAAAGTAGATTGCAGCTCGAGGAGAAAGGAGATCACAAACTCGGGAAAGGAAACCCCAAATCGAGGTGAAAGCAGATCACAGAAACGAGGCGACAGGAGCTCACAAACCGAGGAGAAAGGAGATCACAACGTCGAGGAGAAAGGAGATCACAAACTCGGGGAGAAAGGAGATTACAAATTCAAGAAAGGACATCACTAATTCGAGTAGAAAGGAGATCACAAACTCAAGGAGAAATGGGATCAGGAACTCGAGAAGAAAGGAGATCAGAAACACGAGGAGAAGGGGGATCAGGAACTCGAGGAGAAAGTAGATGACAAACTCGAGGAGAAAGGAGATCAAAAACTCGGGAAAGGAGATCACAAACTCGAGGAGAAAGCAGATCACAAAAACGAGGCGAAAGGAGCTCACAAACCTGAGGAGCAAGGAGATCACAAACTCAAGAAAGGAGATCACTAATTTGAGTAGAAAGGAGATCACAAACTCAAAGAGGAAGGGGATCAGGAAGTCGAGGAGAATGTAGATCACAAACTCGAGGAGACAGGAGGTCACTATCTCGAGGAGAAAGGAGATCACAAACTCGAGGAGAAAGGAGATCACAAACTCGAGGAGAAAGGAAATCACAAACTCAAGGAGAAAGGAGATCACAAACTCGAGGAGAAAGGAGATCAGAAACACGAGGGTCAAGGAAATCATGAACTAGACCAGAAAGGAGATCCCAAACTCGAGCAGAAAGGAGATCAGAAACACGTGGAGAAAGGGAATCAACAACTTGAGGAGAAAGAAGATCACAAACCCGAGGTGAAAGGAGATCCGAAACTGAAGGAGAAAAGAGCTCAAAACGCGAGGAGAAAGTAGATTGCAGCTCGAGGAGAAAGGAGATCACAAACTCGGGAAAGGAAACCCCAAATCGAGGTGAAAGCAGATCACAGAAACGAGGCGAAAGGAGCTCACAAACCGAGCAGAAAGGAGATCACAAACTCAAGGAGAAATGGGATCAGGAACTCGAGAAGAAAGGAGATCAGAAACACGAGGAGAAAGGGGATCAGGAACTCGAGGAGAAAGTCGATGACAAACCCGAGGAGAAAGGAGATCAAAAACTCGAGAAAGGAGATCACAAACTCGAGGAGAAAGCAGATCACAAAAACGAGGCGAAAGGAGCTCACAAACCTGAGGAGCAAGGAGATCACAAACTCAAGAAAGGAGATCACTAATCTGAGTAGAAAGGAGATCACAAACTCAAAGAGGAAGGGGATCAGGAAGTCGAGGAGAATGTAGATCACAAACTCGAGGAGACAGGAGGTCACTATCTCGAGGAGAAAGGAGATCACAAACTCGAGGAGAAAGGAGATCACAAACTCGAGGAGAAAGAAGATCACAAACCCGAGGTGAAAGAAGATCAGAAACTGAAGGAGAAAAGTGCTCAAAACGCGAGGAGAAAGTAGATCACAAACTGGAGGAGTCAGGAGATCACAAACTCGAGAAGAGAGACCACAAACTCAAGGAGATCACAAAGTCGAGGAGATAGGAGATCAGAAGCACGAGGAGAAAGGAGATCACAAACGTGAAAGAAATGAGATCACAAACTCGAGGAGAAAGGAGATCGCAAACCGAAGCAGAAAGGAGATCACAAACACGAAAGGAAATGAGATCACAAACTTCAGGAGAAAGGAGATCACAAACCCGAGGGGAGGGGAGATCAGAAACCCGAGGTGAAAGGAAATCAGAAACTCGAGTAGAAAGAATATCAGAAACTCGAGGAGGCAAGAGATCACAAACTCGAGGAGACAGGAGATCACAAGCTCGAGGAGACGGGAGGTCACAAATTCGAGGACAATGGAGATCAGAAACTCGAGAGAAACTGAGATCACAAACAGAAGGAGAAAGAACATCACAAACCCGAGGATCAAGGGGATCACAAACTCGAGGAGAAAGGAAATCACTGACTAGAGCAGAAAGGAGATCACAAATTCTAGAGAAGAAGAGATCACAAACTCGAGGTGAAGGGAGATCAGAAACTCGAGCGAAAAGGAGATCACAAACTCGAGCAGAAAGGAGGGCACAAACTCGAGGAGAAAGGAGCTCACGAACTCGAGAGGAAAGGAGATCACAAACTCAAGGAGAAAGTAGATCACGAACTCGAGAGGAGAAAGGAGATCAGAAAATCGAGAGAAAAGGAGATCACTAACTCGAGGAGAAAGGAGATCACAATCTCGAGGAGAAAGGAGACCACAAACCTGAGAGAAAACGAGATCACAAACTCAAGGCGAAAGAGGATCCCAAACTCGACGAGAAAGGCGATCAGAAACACGTGGAGAAAGGGGATCAAGAACCTGAGGAGAAAGTAGATCACAAACTCGAGGTGAAAGGAGATCTGAAACTGAAGGAGAAAGGAGCTCACAAACAAGAGGAGAAAGGAGATCACAAACTCGAGGAGAAAGGAGATCAAAAACTCGGGAAAGGAGATCACAAACTCGAGGAGAAAGCAGATCACAAAAACGAGGCGAAAGGACCTCACGAACTCGAGGAGAAAGAAGATCACAACATTGAGGAGAAAGGAGATCACAAACCTGAGGAGCAAGGAGATCACAAACTCAAGAAAGGAGATCACTAATTTGAGTAGAAAGGAGATCACAAACTCAAAGAGGAAGGGGATCAGGAAGTCGAGGAGAATGCAGATCACAAACTCGAGGAGACAGGAGGTCACTATCTCGAGGACAAAGGAGATCACAAACCCGAGGAGAAAGGAGATCACAAACTCGAGGAGACAGGAGATCACAAGCTCGAGGAGAAAGTAGATCAGAAACACGAGGGTCAAGGAAATCATGAACAAGAGGAGAAAGGAGATCCCAAACTCGAGGAGAAAGGAGATCACAAACTCGAGGAGAAAGGAGATCACCAACACGAGGAGAAAGGAGATCAGAGACTCGAGGAGAAAGGAAATCACACACTCGAGGAGAAAGGAGATCAAAAACTCGAGGAGAAAGGAAATCACAAACTCAAGGAGAAAGGAGATCACAAACTCGAGAGAAAAGGAGATCACAAACTCGAGGAGAAAGGAGATCAGAAACACGAGGGTCAAGGAAATCATGAACTAGAGGAGAAAGGAGATCCCAAACTCGAGCAGAAAGGAGATCAGAAACACGTGGAGAAAGGGAATCAACAACTTGAGGAGAAAGAAGATCACAAACCCGAGGTGAAAGGAGATCAGAAACTGAAGGAGAAAAGAGCTCAAAACGCGAGGAGAAAGTAGATTGCAGCTCGAGGAGAAAGGAGATCACAAACTCGGGAAAGGAAACCCCAAATCGAGGTGAAAGCAGATCACAGAAACGAGGCGACAGGAGCTCACAAACCGAGGAGAAAGGAGATCACAACGTCGAGGAGAAAGGAGATCACAAACTCGGGGAGAAAGGAGATTACAAATTCAAGAAAGGACATCACTAATTCGAGTAGAAAGGAGATCACAAACTCAAGGAGAAATGGGATCAGGAACTCGAGAAGAAAGGAGATCAGAAACACGAGGAGAAAGGGGATCACAAACTCGAGGAGAAAGGAGATGACAAACTCGAGGAGAAAGGAGATCAAAAACTCGGGAAAGGAGATCACAAACTCGAGGAGAAAGCAGATCACAAAAACGAGGCGAAAGGAGCTCACAAACCTGAGGAGCAAGGAGATCACAAACTCAAGAAAGGAGATCACAATCTCGAGGAGAAAGGAGACCACAAACCTGAGAGAAAACGAGATCACAAACTCAAGGCGAAAGAGGATCCCAAACTCGACGAGAAAGGCGATCAGAAACACGTGGAGAAAGGGGATCAAGAACCTGAGGAGAAAGTAGATCACAAACTCGAGGTGAAAGGAGATCTGAAACTGAAGGAGAAAGGAGCTCACAAACAAGAGGAGAAAGGAGATCACAAACTCGAGGAGAAAGGAGATCAAAAACTCGGGAAAGGAGATCACAAACTCGAGGAGAAAGCAGATCACAAAAACGAGGCGAAAGGACCTCACGAACTCGAGGAGAAAGAAGATCACAACATTGAGGAGAAAGGAGATCACAAACCTGAGGAGCAAGGAGATCACAAACTCAAGAAAGGAGATCACTAATTTGAGTAGAAAGGAGATCACAAACTCAAAGAGGAAGGGGATCAGGAAGTCGAGGAGAATGCAGATCACAAACTCGAGGAGACAGGAGGTCACTATCTCGAGGACAAAGGAGATCACAAACCCGAGGAGAAAGGAGATCACAAACTCGAGGAGACAGGAGATCACAAGCTCGAGGAGAAAGTAGATCAGAAACACGAGGGTCAAGGAAATCATGAACAAGAGGAGAAAGGAGATCCCAAACTCGAGGAGAAAGGAGATCACAAACTCGAGGAGAAAGGAGATCACCAACACGAGGAGAAAGGAGATCAGAGACTCGAGGAGAAAGGAAATCACACACTCGAGGAGAAAGGAGATCAAAAACTCGAGGAGAAAGGAAATCACAAACTCAAGGAGAAAGGAGATCACAAACTCGAGAGAAAAGGAGATCACAAACTCGAGGAGAAAGGAGATCAGAAACACGAGGGTCAAGGAAATCATGAACTAGAGGAGAAAGGAGATCCCAAACTCGAGCAGAAAGGAGATCAGAAACACGTGGAGAAAGGGAATCAACAACTTGAGGAGAAAGAAGATCACAAACCCGAGGTGAAAGGAGATCAGAAACTGAAGGAGAAAAGAGCTCAAAACGCGAGGAGAAAGTAGATTGCAGCTCGAGGAGAAAGGAGATCACAAACTCGGGAAAGGAAACCCCAAATCGAGGTGAAAGCAGATCACAGAAACGAGGCGACAGGAGCTCACAAACCGAGGAGAAAGGAGATCACAACGTCGAGGAGAAAGGAGATCACAAACTCGGGGAGAAAGGAGATTACAAATTCAAGAAAGGACATCACTAATTCGAGTAGAAAGGAGATCACAAACTCAAGGAGAAATGGGATCAGGAACTCGAGAAGAAAGGAGATCAGAAACACGAGGAGAAAGGGGATCACAAACTCGAGGAGAAAGGAGATGACAAACTCGAGGAGAAAGGAGATCAAAAACTCGGGAAAGGAGATCACAAACTCGAGGAGAAAGCAGATCACAAAAACGAGGCGAAAGGAGCTCACAAACCTGAGGAGCAAGGAGATCACAAACTCAAGAAAGGAGATCACTAATTTGAGTAGAAAGGAGATCACAAACTCAAAGAGGAAGGGGATCAGGAAGTCGAGGAGAATGTAGATCACAAACTCGAGGAGACAGGAGGTCACTATCTCGAGGAGAAAGGAGATCACAAACTCGAGGAGAAAGGAGATCACAAACTCGAGGAGAAAGGAAATCACAAACTCAAGGAGAAAGGAGATCACAAACTCGAGGAGAAAGGAGATCAGAAACACGAGGGTCAAGGAAATCATGAACTAGACCAGAAAGGAGATCCCAAACTCGAGCAGAAAGGAGATCAGAAACACGTGGAGAAAGGGAATCAACAACTTGAGGAGAAAGAAGATCACAAACCCGAGGTGAAAGGAGATCAGAAACTGAAGGAGAAAAGAGCTCAAAACGCGAGGAGAAAGTAGATTGCAGCTCGAGGAGAAAGGAGATCACAAACTCGGGAAACAAACCCCAAATCGAGGTGAAAGCAGATCACAGAAACGAGGCGAAAGGAGCTCACAAACCGAGGAGAAAGGAGATCACAACATCGAGGAGAAAGGAGATCACAAACCCGGGGAGAAAGGAGATTACATATTCAGGAAAGGACATCACGAATTCGAGTAGAAAGGAGATCACAAACTCAAGGAGAAAGGGGATCAGGAACTCGAGAAGAAAGGAGATCAGAAACACGAGGAGAAAGGGGATCAGGAACTCGAGGAGAAAGTAGATGACAAACTCGAGGAGACAGGAGATCAAAAACTCGGGAAAGGAGATCACAAACTCGAGGGGAAAGCAGATCACAGAAACGAGGCGAAAGGAGGTCACAAAACGACGAGAAAGGAGATCACAACATCGAGGAGAAAGGAGATCACAAACTCGGGGAGAAAGGAGATTACAAATTCAAGGAGAAAGGGGATCAGGATCTCGAAGAGAAAGTAGATGACAAACCCGAGGAGACAGGAGATCATTAACAGGAGGAGAAAGGAGACCACAAACTCGAGGAGAAAGGAGATCAGATAACTGAGAGGAAAGGAGATCACAAACCCGAGGAGAATGGAGATCACAAACTCAAGGAGAAAGGAGATCACAAACTCGAGGAGAAAGGAGATCAGAGACTCGAGGAGAAAGGAGATCACAAACTCGAGGAGAAAGTAGATCATAAACTTGAGGACAAAGGAAATCACAAACTCGAGGAGAAAGGAGATCACAAACTCGAGAGAAAAGGAGATCACAAATTCGAGGGGAAAGGAGATCACAAACCCGAGGAGAAAGGAGATCAGAGACTCGAGGAGACAGGAGATCACAAGCTCGAGGAGACAGGAGATCACAAGCTCGAGGAGACGGGAGGTCACAAATTCGAGGAAAAAGGAGATCACAAACTCGAGAGAAAAGGAGATCACAAACAGAAGGAGAAAGAACATCACAAACCCGAGGAGCAAGGGGATCACAAACTCGAGGAGAAAGGAGATCACAAACTCGAGGAGAAAGTAGATCAAAAACTTGAGGAGAAAGGAAATCACAACCTCGAGGAGAAAGGAGATCACAAACTCGAGAGAAAAGGAGATCACAAATTCGAGGGGAAAGGAGATCACAAACTCGAGGAGAAAGGAGATCAGAAACTCGAGGAGACAGGAGATCACAGGCTCGAGGAGACAGGAGATCACAAGCTCGAGGAGACGGGAGGTCACAAATTCGAGGACAAAGGAGATCACAAACTCGAGAGAAAAGGAGATCACAAACAGAAGGAGAAAGAGCATCACAAACCCGAGGAGCAAGGGGATCACAAACTCGAGGAGAAAGGAGATCACAAACTCAAGGAGAAAGGAGATCACAAACTCGAGGAGAAAGGAGATCAGAAACACGAGGGTCAAGGAAATCACAAACTCAAGGAGAAAGGAGATCACAAACTCGAGGAGAAAGGAGATCAGAAACACGAGGGTCAAGGAAATCATGAACTAGAGGAGAAAGGAGATCCCAAACTCGAGCAGAAAGGAGATCAGAAACACGTGGAGAAAGGGAATCAATAACTTGAGGAGAAAGAAGATCACAAACCCGAGGTGAAAGGAGATCAGAAACTGAAGGAGAAAAGAGCTCAAAACGCGAGGAGAAAGTAGATTGCAGCTCGAGGAGAAAGGAGATCACAAACTCGGGAAAGGAAACCCCAAATCGAGGTGAAAGCAGATCACAGAAACGAGGCGACAGGAGCTCACAAACCGAGGAGAAAGGAGATCACAACGTCGAGGAGAAAGGAGATCACAAACTCGGGGAGAAAGGAGATTACAAATTCAAGAAAGGACATCACTAATTCGAGTAGAAAGGAGATCACAAACTCAAGGAGAAATGGGATCAGGAACTCGAGAAGAAAGGAGATCAGAAACACGAGGAGAAAGGGGATCAAGAACTCGAGGAGAAAGTAGATGACAAACTCGAGGAGAAAGGAGATCAAAAACTCGGGAAAGGAGATCACAAACTCGAGGGGAAAGCAGATCACAAAAACGAGGCGAAAGGAGCTCACAAACCTGAGGAGCAAGGAGATCACAAACTCAAGAAAGGAGATCACTAATTTGAGTAGAAAGGAGATCACAAACTCAAAGAGGAAGGGGATCAGGAAGTCGAGGAGAATGTAGATCACAAACTCGAGGAGACAGGAGGTCACTATCTCGAGGAGAAAGGAGATCACAAACTCGAGGAGAAAGGAGATCACAAACTCGAGGAGAAAGGAGATCACAAACTCGAGAGAAAAGGAGATCACAAACTCGAGGAGAAAGGAGATCAGAAACACGAGGGTGAAGGAAATCATGAACGAGAGGAGAAAGGAGATCCCAAACTCGAGCAGAAAGGAGATCGGAAACACGAGGGTCAAGGAAATCATGAACTAGAGGAGAAAGGAGATCCCAAACTCGAGCAGAAAGGAGATCCCAAACTCGAGCAGAAAGGAGATCAGAAACACGTGGAGAAAGGGAATCAACAACTTGAGGAGAAAGAAGATCACAAACCCGAGGTGAAAGGAGATCAGAAACTGAGGGAGAAAAGAGCTCAAAAGGCGAGGAGAAAGTAGATCACAACTCGAGGAGAAAGGAGATCACAAACTCGGGAAAGGAGCTCACAAACCGAGGAGAAAGGAGATCACAACATCGAGGAGAAAGGAGTTCACAAACTCGGGGAGAAAGGAGATTACAAATTCAAGAAAGGACATCACTAATTCGAGTAGAAAGGAGATCACAAGCTCAAGGAGAAAGGGGACCAGGAACTCGAGGAGAAAGTCGATGACATTCTCGAGGTGAAAGGAGATCTGAAACTGAAGGAGAAAGGAGCTCACAAACACGAGGAGAAAGGATATCACAAACTCGAGGAGAAAGGAGATCAAAAACTCGGGAAAGGAGATCACAAACTCGAGGAGAAAGCAGATCACAAAAACGAGGCGAAAGGAGCTCACGAACTCGAGGAGAAAGAAGATCACAACATTGAGGAGAAAGGAGATCACAAACCTGAGGAGCAAGGAGATCACAAACTCAAGAAAGGAGATCACTAATTAGAGTAGAAAGGAGATCACAAACTTAAAGAGGAAGGGGATCAGGAAGTCGAGGAGAATGTAGATCACAAACTCGAGGAGACAGGAGGTCACTATCTCGAAGAGAAAGGAGATCACAAACTCGAGGAGAAAGGAGATCACAAACTCGAGGAGAAAGGAGATCACAAACTCGAGGAGAAAGGAGATCACAAACTCGAGGAGAAAGGAGATCACAAACTCGAGTAGACAGGATATCACAAACTCGAGGAGACAGGAGGTCACTATCTCGAAGAGAAAGGAGATCACAAACTCGAGGAGAAAGGAGATCACAAACTCGAGAGAAAAGGAGATCACGAACTCGAGGATAAAGGAGATCACAAACTCGAGTAGACAGGAGTTCACAAACACGAGGAGAAAGTACATCAGAAACACGTGGAGAAAGGGGATCAACAACGTGAGGAGAAATAAGATCACAAACCCGAGGTGAAAGGAGATCAGAAACTGAAGGAGAAAAGAGCTCAAAACGCACGGAAAATGGATATCACAACTCGAGGAGAAAGGAGATCACAAACTCGGGAAAGGAGATCACAAACTCGCGGGGAAAGCAGATCATAGAAACGATGCGAAAGGAGCTCACAAACCGAGGAGAAATGAGATCACAACATCGAGGAGAAAGGAGATCACAAACTCGGGGAGAAAGAAGATTACAAATTTAAGAAAGGACATCACTAATTCGAGTAGAAAGGAGATCACAAACTCAAGGAGAAAAGGGATCCGGAACTCGAGAAGAAAGGAGATCAGAAACACGAGGAGAAAGGGGATCCGGAACTCGAGATGAAAGTAGATGACAAACTCGAGGAGACAGGAGATCATTAACAGGAGGAGAAAGGAGACCACAAACTCGAGGAGAAAGGATATCAGATAGCTGAGAGGAAAGGAGATCACAAACCCGAGGAGAAAGGAGATCACAAACTCAAGGAGAAAGGAGATCACAAACTCAAAGAGGAAGGGGATCAGGAAGTCGAGGAGAATGTAGATCACAAACTCGAGGAGACAGGAGGTCACTATCTCGAGGAGAAAGGAGATCACAAAACCGAGGAGAAAGGAGATCACAAACTCGAGGAGACAGGAGATCACAAACCCGAGGAGAAAGTAGATCAGAAACACGAGGGTCAAGGGAATCGTGAACTAGAGGAGAAAGGAGATCCCAAACTCGAGCAGAAAGGAGATCAGAAACACGTGGAGAAAGGGGATCAACAACTTGAGGAGAAAGAAGATCACAAACCCGAGGTGAAAGGAGATCAGAAACTGAAGGAGAAAAGTGCTCAAAACGCGAGGAGAAAGTTGATCACAAACTCGAGGAGTCAGGAGATCACAAACTCGAGAAGAGAGATCACAAACTGAAGGAGATCACAAAGTCGAGGAGATAGGTGATCAGAAGCACGAGGAGAAAGGAGATCACAAACGTGAGAGAAATGAGATCACAAACTCGAGGAGAAAGGAGATCGCAAACCGAAGCAGAAAGGAGATCACAAACACGAAAGGAAATGAGATCACAAACTTCAGGAGAAAGGAGATCACAAACCCGGGGGAGGGGAGATCAGAAACCCGAGGTGAAAGGAAATCAGAAACTCGAGAGGAAAGAATATCAGAAACTCGAGGAGACAGGAGATCACAAGCTCGAGGAGACGGGAGGTCACAAATTCGAGGACAAAGGAGATCACAAACTCGAGAGAAAAGGAGATCACAAACAGAAGGAGAAAGAACATCACAAACCCGAGGAGCAAGGGGATCACAAACTCGAGGAGAAAGGAGATCACAGACTCGAGGAGAAAGAAGATCACTGACTTGAGCAGAAAGGAGATCACAAATTCGAGAGAAGAGGAGATCACAAACTCGAGGTGAAGGGAGATCAGAAGCTCGAGCGAAAAGGAGATCACAAACTCAAGGAGAAAGGAGATCACAAACCCGAGCGAAAAGGAGATCACAAACTCGAGGAGAAAGGAGATCACGAACTCGAGGCGAAAGGAGATCACAAACCCGAGGAGAAAGGAGATCACGAACTCGAGAGGAGATTGGAGATCAGAAAATCGAGAGAAAAGGAGATCACTAACTCGAGGAGAAAGGAGATCACAAAGTCGAGGAGATAGGTGATCAGAAGCACGAGGAGAAAGGAGATCACAAACCGAAGCAGAAAGGAGATCACAAACACGAAAGGAAATGAGATCACAAACTTCAGGAGAAAGGAGATCACAAACCCGGGGGAGGGGAGATCAGAAACCAGAGGTGAAAGGAAATCAGAAACTCGAGAGGAAAGAATATCAGAAACTCGAGGAGACAGGAGATCACAAGCTCGAGGAGACGGGAGGTCACAAATTCGAGGACAAAGGAGATCACAAACTCGAGAGAAAAGGAGATCACATACAGAAGGAGAAAGAACATCACAAACCCGAGGAGCAAGGGGATCACAAACTCGAGGAGAAAGGAGGTCACAAACTCGAGGAGAAAGGAAATCACAAACCCGAGGAGAAAGGAGATCACAGACTCGAGGAGAAAGAAGATCACTGACTTGAGCAGAAAGGAGATCACAAATTCGAGAGAAGAGGAGATCACAAACTCGAGGTGAAGGGAGATCAGAAGCTCGAGCGAAAAGGAGATCACAAACTCGAGGAGAAAGGAGATCACGAACTCGAGGCGAAAGGAGATCACAAACCCGAGGAGGAAGGAGATCACGAACTCGAGAGGAGATTGGAGATCAGAAAATCGAGAGAAAAGGAGATCACTAACTCGAGGAGAAAGGAGATCACAATCTCGAGGAGAAAGGAGATCACAAACCTGAGAGAAAACGAGATCACAAACTCAAAGAGAAAGAGGATCCCAAACTCGACGAGAAAGGCGATCAAGAAACACGTGGAGAAAGGGGATCAAGAACCTGAGGAGAAAGTAGATCACAAACTCGAGGTGAAAGGAGATCTGAAACTGAAGGAGAAAGGAGCTCACAAACACGAGGAGAAAGGAGATCACAAACTCGAGGAGAAAGGAGATCATAAACTCGGGAAAGGAGATCACAAACTCGAGGAGAAAGCAGATCACAAAAACGAGGCGAAAGGACCTCACGAACTCGAGGAGAAAGAAGATCACAACATTGAGGAGAAAGGAGATCACAAACCTGAGGAGCAAGGAGATCACAAACTCAAGAAAGGAGATCACTAATTTGAGGAGAAAGGAGATCACAAACTCAAAGAGGAAGGGGATCAGGAAGTCGAGGAGAATGTAGATCACAAACTCGAGGAGACAGGAGGTTACTATCTCGAGGAGAAAGGAGATCACAAACTCGAGGTGAAAGGAGATCACAAACTCGAGGAGAAAGGAGATCACAAACTCGAGAGAAAAGGAGATCACAAACTCGAGGAGAAAGGAGATCAGAAACACGAGGGTGAAGGAAATCATGAACGAGAGGGGAAAGGAGATCCCAAACTCGAGCAGAAAGGAGATCGGAAACACGAGGGTCAAGGAAATCATGAACTAGAGGAGAAAGGAGATCCCAAACTCGAGCAGAAAGGAGATCCCAAACTCGAGCAGAAAGGAGATCAGAAACACGTGGAGAAAGGGAATCAACAACTTGAGGAGAAAGAAGATCACAAACCCGAGGTGAAAGGAGATCAGAAACTGAGGGAGAAAAGAGCTCAAATGGCGAGGAGAAAGTAGATCACAACTCGAGGAGAAAGGAGATCACAAACTCGGGAAAGGAGATCACAAACTCGAGGGGAAAGCAGATCACAGAAACGAGGCGAAAGGAGCTCACAAACCGAGGAGAAAGGAGATCACAACATCGAGGAGAAAGGAGTTCACAAACTCGGGGAGAAAGGAGATTACAAATTCAAGAAAGGACATCACTAATTCGAGTAGAAAGGAGATCACAAGCTCAAGGAGAAAGGGGATCAGGAACTCGAGGAGAAAGTCGATGACATTCTCGAGGTGAAAGGAGATCTGAAACTGAAGGAGAAAGGAGCTCACAAACACGAGGAGAAAGGATATCACAACTCGAGGAGAAAGGAGATCAAAAACTCGGGAAAGGAGATCACAAACTCGAGGAGAAAGCAGATCACAAAAACGAGGCGAAAGGAGCTCACGAACTCGAGGAGAAAGAAGATCACAACATTGAGGAGAAAGGAGATCACAAACTCAAGAAAGGAGATCACTAATTAGAGTAGAAAGGAGATCACAAACTCAAAGAGGAAGGGGATCAGGAAGTCGAGGAGAATGTAGATCACAAACTCGAGGAGACAGGAGGTCACTATCTCGAAGAGAAAGGAGATCACAAACTCGAGGAGAAAGGAGATCACAAACTCGAGGAGAAAGGAGATCACAAACTCGAGGAGAAAGGAGATCACAAACTCGAGGAGAAAGGAGATCACAAACTCGAGGAGAAAGCAGATCGCAAAAACGAGGCGAAAGGAGCTCACGAACTCGAGGAGAAAGAAGATCACAACATTGAGGAGAAAGGAGATCACAAACCTGAGGAGCAAGGAGATCACAAACTCAAGAAAGGAGATCACTAATTTGAGTAGAAAGGAGATCACAAACTCAAAGAGGAAGGGGATCAGGAAGTCGAGGAGAATGTAGATCACAAACTCGAGGAGACAGGAGGTCACTATCTCGAAGAGAAAGGAGATCACAAACTCGAGGAGAAAGGAGATCACAAACTCGAGGAGAAAGGAGATCACAAACTCGAGGAGAAAGGAGATCACAACTCGAGGAGAAAGGAGATCACAAACTCGAGTAGACAGGATATCACAAACTCGAGGAGACAGGAGGTCACTATCTCGAAGAGAAAGAAGATCACAAACTCGAGGAGAAAGGAGATCACAAACTCGAGAGAAAAGGAGATCACAAACTCGAGGAGAAAGGAGATCACAAACTCGAGTAGACAGGAGATCACAAACACGAGGAGAAAGTAGATCAGAAACACGTGGAGAAAGGGGATCAACAACTTGAGGAGAAATAAGATCACAAACCCGTGGTGAAAGGAGATCAGAAACTGAAGGAGAAAAGAGCTCAAAACGCACGGAAAATGGATATCACAACTCAAGGAGAAAGGAGATCACAAACTCGGGAACGGAAATCACAAACACGCGGGGAAAGCAGATCACAGAAACGAGGCGAAAGGAGCTCACAAACCGAGGAGAAAGGAGATCACAACATCGAGGAGAAAGGAGATCACAAACTCGGGGAGAAAGGAGATTACAAATTCAAGAAAGGACATCACGAATTCGAGTAGAAAGGAGATCACAAACTCAAGGAGAAAGGGGATCAGGAACTCGAGAAGAAAGGAGATCGGAAACACGAGGAGAAAGGGGATCCGGAACTCGAGGAGAAAGTAGATGACAAACTCGAGGAGACAGGAGATCATTAACAGGAGGAGAAAGGAGACCACAAACTCGAGGAGAAAGGATATCAGATAACTGAGAGGAAAGGAGATCACAAACCCGAGGAGAACGGAGATCACAAACTCAAGGAGAAAGGAGATCACAAACTCGAGGAGAAAGGAGATCAGAGACTCGAGGAGAAAGGAGATCACAAACTCGAGGAGAAAGTAGATCAAAAACTCGAGGAGAAAGGAAATCACAAATGCGAGGAGAAAGGAGATCACAAACTCGAGAGAAAAGGAGATCACAAATTCGAGGGGAAAGGAGATCCCAGACTCGAGGAGAAAGGAGATCAGAGACTCGAGGAGAAAAGGAGATCAAAAGTTCGAGGGGAAAGGAGATCAGAAACTCGTGGAGAAAGGAGATCACAAACTGGAGGAGAAAGGAGATCACAAACTCGAGGAGAAAGGACATGAAAAACCCGAGGAGAAAGGAAATCACAAACTCGAGGAGAAAGTAGATTGCAAACTCAAGGAGAAAGGAGATCACTAACTCGGGAAAGGAGATCACAAACAAAGGGGAAAGGAGATCACAAACTCGAGGAGAAAGGAGATCACAAGCTCGAGGAGAAAGGAGATCACAAACCCGAGGAGAAAGGAGATCAAAAACTCGAGGAGAAAGGAGATCACAAACTCGAGGAGTCAGGAGATCACAAACTCGAGGAGAAGAGAGATCACAAACTCAAGGAGATCACAAAGTCGAGGAGATAGGAGATCAGAAGCTCGAGGAGAAAGGAGATCACAAACGTGAAAGGAAATGAGATCACAAAATCGAGGAGAAAGGAGATCGCAAACCGAAGCAGAAAGGAGATCACAAACACCAAAGGAAATGAGATCACAAACTTCAGGAGAAAGGAGATCACAAACCCAAGGGGAGGGGAGATCAGAAACCCGAGGTGAAAGGAAATCAGAAACTCGAGAAGAAAGAATATCAGAAACTCGAGGAGACAGGAGATCACAAACTCGAGGAGACAGGAGATCACAAGCTCGAGGAGACGGGAGGTCACAAATTCGAGGAGAAAGTAGATCACAAAATCGAGAGAAAAGGAGATCACAAACAGAAGGAGAAAGAACATCACAAACCCGAGGATCAAGGGGATCACAAACTCGAGGAGAAGAGAGATCACAAACTCGAGAGGAAAGGAGATCACAAACTCGAGAGAAAAGGAGATCACAAACTCGAGGGGAAAGGAAATCACAATCCCGAGGAGAAAGGAGATCAAAGACTCGAGGAGAAAGAAGATCACATACTTGAGCAGAAAGGAGATCACAAATTCGAGAGAAGAGGAGATGACAAACTCGAGGTGAAAGGAGATCACAAACTCGAGGAGAAAGGAGATCACAAACTCGAGGCGAAAGGAGATCACAAACTCGAGGAGAAAGGAGATCACGAACTCGAGAGGAGAAAGGAGATCAGAAAATCGAGAGAAAAGGAGATCACTAACTCGAGGAGAAAGGAGATCACAATCTCGAGGAGAAAGGAGATCACAAACCTGAGAGAAAACGAGATCACAAACTCAAGGAGAAAGAGGATCCCAAACTCGACGAGAAAGGCGATCAGAAACACGTGGAGAACGGGGATCAAGAACCTGAGGAGAAAGTAGATCACAAACTCGAGGTGAAAGGAGATCTGAAACTGAAGGAGAAAGGAGCTCACAAACACGAGGAGAAAGGAGATCACAAACTCGAGGAGAAAGGAGATCAAAATCTCGGGAAAGGAGATCACAAACTCGAGGAGAAAGCAGATCACAAAAACGAGGTGAAAGGACCTCACAAACTCGAGGAGAAAGAAGATCACAACATTGAGGAGAAAGGAGATCACAACCCTGAGGAGCAAGGAGATCACAAACTCAAGAAAGTAAATCACTAATTTGAGTAGAAAGGAGATCACAAACTCAAAGAGGAAGGGGATCAGGAAGAATGTAGATCACAAACTCGAGGAGACAGGAGGTCACTATCTCGAGGAGAAAGGAGATCACAAACCCGAGGAGAAAGGAGATCACAAACTCGAGGAGAAAGGAGCTCACAAACTCGGGAAAGATCACAAACTCGAGGGGAAAGCAGATCACGGAAACGTGGCGAAAGGAGCTCACGAAATCGAGGAGAAAGAAGATCACAACATTGAGGACAAAGGAGATCACAAACCTGAGGAGCAAGGAGATCACAAACTCAAGAAAGGAGATCACTAATTTGAGTAGAAAGGAGATCACAAACTCAAAGAGGAAGGGGATCAGGATGTCGAGGAGAATGTAGATCACAAACTCGAGGAGACAGGAGGTCACTATCTCGAGGAGAAAGGAGATCACAAACCCGAGGAGAAAGGAGATCACAAACTCGAGGAGACAGGAGATCACAAACTCGAGGAGATAGGAGATCACAAACTCGAGGAGAAAGGAGATCAGAAACTCGTGGGGAAAGGAAATCACAATCTTGAGGAGAAAGGAGATCACAGACTTGAGCGGAAAGGAGATCAGACAATTGGGGGGAAAGGAGATTACAAACTCGAGAGGAAAGGAGATCACAAGCTCAAGGAGATAGGAGATCACAACTCGAGAGAAAAGGAGATCTGAAACTCGAGGAGAAAGAAGATCACAAACCCGAGGAGAGAGGAGATCACAAACTCGAGAGAAAAGGTGATCACAAATGCAAGGAGAAAGGAGATCACAAATTCAAGGAGAAAGGAGATCACAAATTCAAGGAGAAAGGAGATCACAAACTCGAGGAGAAAGGAGATCACAAAATCGAGAGGAAAGGAGATCAGAGAATCGAGGGGAAAGGAGATTACAAACTCAAGAGGAAAGGAGATCACAAGCTCAAGGAGAAAGGAGATTACAAATGCGATGAGAGAGGAGATCACAAACTCGAGAGAAAAGGTGATCACAAATGCAAGGAGAAAGGAGATCAGAAACACGAGGAGAACGGGGATCAAGCACTTGAGGAGAAAGTCGATCCCAAACTCGAAGAGAAAGTAGGTGGCAATCTCGAGGAGCAATGAGATCAGAACGTCGGGGAGAAAGGAGATCATAATTTCGAGGAGAAAGTAGATCACAAACCCGAGAAGACAGGAGATCACAAACGAGAGGAGAAAGGAGATCAGAGAATCAAGGGGAAAGGAGATCACAAACTCATGAGAAAAGTGGATCACTAATTCGAGGAGAAAAGAGACCACAAACCTGAGGAGAAAGATCAGATAATCGAGGGGAAAGGAGATCACAAACCCGAGAGAAAAGGAGATCACAAACTTGAGGAGAACGTAGATCATAAACTCGAGGAGAAAGGAGATCCCAAATTCGAGGAGAAAGGAGATCATAAACTCGAGAGGAAAGGAGATCACAAACTCGAGGAGACTGGGGATCACAAACTCGAGGGAAAACAAGATCACAAACTCAAGAAGAAAGGAGATCACAACCTCGAGAGGAAAGGAGATCCGAAACTCGAGAAAGGAGATCAGAAACTCGAGGAGAGAGGATATCACAAACTCGAGGAGAAAGGAGATCAGATAGTCGAGAGGAAAGGAGATCACAAACTCGAGGGGAAAGGAGATCACAAACTCAAGAGGAAAGGAGGTCACAAAGTCAAGGAGGAAGTAGATCACAAGCTCGTGGAGAAAGGAGATCAGAAGCACAAGGAGAAAGTACATCACAAGCTCGAGGAGAAAGTAGGTGGCAATCTCGAGGAGCAAGGAGATCAGAACCTCGAGAAGAAAGGAGATCATAAATTCGAGGAGAAAGTAGATCACAAACTCGAGGAGACAGGAGATCAGAAACGCGAGGAGAAAGGAGATCACAAATCCGAGGGCAAAGGAAATCAGAAACTCGAGGAGAAAGGAGATTGGATAATCTAGGGGAAAGGAGATCACAAAGTCGTGAGGAAAGGAGATCACTAACTCAAGAAGAAAGGAGATCATAAACTCGACGAGAAAGGAGATCACAAACTCGAGGGGAAAGGAGATCACAAACATGAGGGGAAAGGAGATCACAAACTCGAGGAGAAAGGAGATCACAAACTCGAGGAGAAAGGAGATCAGGAACTCGAGGAGAAAGGAGATCACAAACTCGTGGAGAAAGGAGATCACAAACTCGTGGAGAAAGGAGATCAGAAACTCGAGAGGAAAAGAGATCACAAACTCGAGGAGAAAGGAGATCAGAAACTCGAGGAGGTAGGAGATCACAAACTTGAGAGAAAACGAGATTGCAAACTCGCGGAGAAAGGAGATCAGACGCTCGCGGAGTAAGGAGATCACAAACTCAAGGAGAAAGGAGATCAGAAACATGAGAAGAATGGAGATCACAAAATCTAGGAGAAAGGACATCACAAACTCGAGAGGAAAGGAGGTCAGAAACTCGAGGAGAAAGGAGGTCACAAACACGGGGAGTAAGGAGATGAGAGACTCGAAGAGAAAGGAGATCACAAACTCGAGGAGGAAGTAGATCGCAATCTCGAGGAAAAAGGAGATCCCAAATTCGAGGAGAAATGAGATCAGAAACTCAAGGGGAAAGTAGATCACAAACTCGAGGAGAAAGGAGATCAGATAATCGAGGGGAATGGAGATCGCAAACCCGAGGGGAAAGTAGATCACAAACGCAAGGAGGAAGGAGATCACAAACTCGAGGAGAAAGGAGATCCCAAATTCGAGGAGAAAGGAGATCATAAACTCGAGAGGAAAGGAGATCACAAACTCGAGGAGACTGGGGATCACAAACTCGAGGGAAAACAAGATCACAAACTCAAGAAGAAAGGAGATCACAACCTCGAGAGGAAAGGAGATCCGAAACTCGAGAAAGGAGATCAGAAACTCGAGGAGAGAGGATATCACAAACTCGAGGAGAAAGGAGATCAGATAGTCGAGGGGAAAGGAGATCACAAACTCGAGAGGAAAGGAGATCACAAACTCGAAGAGAAAGGAAATCACAAACTCGAGAGGAAAGGACATCACAAACTCGAGGGGAACGGAGATCACAAACTTGAGTAGAAAGGGGATCAAGAACTTGAGGAGAAAGGAGATCGAAGGCTCGAGGAGGAAGGAGACCCAAAACCTGAGAGAAAAGGAGATCACAAACTCGAAGAGAAAGGAAATCACAAACTCGAGAGGAAAAGAGATCCGAAACTCAAGAAAGGAGATCACTAACTCGAGATGAAAGGAGATCACAAACTCGTTGAGGAAGAGGATCACAATCTTGAGAAAAGAGGTCACAAACTCGAGGAGAAAGGGAATCAGGAACTCGAGGAGAAAGTAGATCAGAAACTCAATGAGAAATGAGATCAGATAATCGAGGGGAAAGGAGATCTCAAACTCAAGGAGAAAGGGGATCACAAACTCAAGGAGGAAGGAGATCACAAAATCTAGGAGAAAGGATATCAGAAACTCGAGAGGAAAGGAGATCAGAAACTCAAGAAAGGAGATCACAAGCCAGAGGAGAAAGGAGGTCACAAACACGGGGAGTAAGGAGATCAGAGACTCGAGGAGAAAGGAGATCACAAACTCGAGGTGAAAGGACATCACAAACTCGATGAGAAAGGAGATCACAAACTCGAGGAGAAAGTAGATTGTAATCTCGAGGAAAAAGGAGATCCCAAATTTGAGGAGAAAGGAGATCAGAACCTAGAGGAGAACGTAGATCACAAACCCGAGAGGAAGTGAGATCACAAACTCGAGGAGAATGGAGATCACAAACGTGAGGAGAAAGGAGATCACAAATTCAAGGAGAAAGGAGATCACAAACTCGAGGAGAAAGGAGATCACAAACTCGAGGAGAAAAAGATCACAAACTCAAGGAGAAAGGAGATCACAAGCTTGAGGAGAAAGGAGATCACAAACCCGAGGAGAAAGGAGATCACAAACTCGAGGAAGAAGAGGATCACAATCTTGAGAAACGAGATCACAAACTCGAGGGCAAAGGAAATCACAAACTCGAGGAGAAAGGAGATCACAAACTCGAGGAGAAAGGAGATCACAAACTCGAGGGGAAAGGAGATCACAAACTCAAGAGGAAAGGAGGTCACAAAGTCAAGGAGGAAGTAGATCACAAGCTCGTGGAGAAAGGAGATCAGAAGCGCAAGGAGAAAGTACATCACAAGCTCGAGGAGAAAGTAGGTGGCAATCTCGAGGAGCAAGGAGATCAGAACCTCGAGAAGAATGGAGATCATAAATTCGAGGAGAAAGTAGATCACAAACTCGAGGAGACAGGAGATCACAAACGCGAGGAGAAAGGAGATCACAAATCCGAGGGCAAAGGAAATCAGAAACTCGAGGAGAAAGGAGATTGGATAATCGAGGGGAAAGGAGATCACAAAGTCGTGAGGAAAGGAGATCACTAACTCAAGAAGAAAGGAGATCATAAACTCGACGAGAAAGGAGATCACAAACTCGAGGGGAAAGGAGATCACAAACATGAGGGGAAAGGAGATCACAAACTCGAGGAGAAAGGAGACCACAAACGTGAGGAGAAAGGAGATCACAAATTCAAGGAGAAAGGAGATCACAAACTCGAGGAGAAAGGAGATCACAAACTCGAGGAGAAACGAGATCACAAACTCAAGGAGAAAGGAGATCACAAGCTTGAGGAGAAAGGAGATCACAAACCCGAGGAGAAAGGAGATCACAAACTCGAGGAAGAAGAGGATCACAATCTTGAGAAAGGAGATCACAAACTCGAGGAGAAAGGGGTTCAGGACCTTGAGGAGAAAGCAGATCATAAACTCGATGAGAAAGGAGATCGGATAATCGAGGGGAAAGTAGATCACAACTCAAGAGAAAAGGAGATCAGAATCTCGAGGAGAAAGGAGATCACCAACCCGAGGGCAAATGAAATCACAGACTCGTGGAGAAAGGTGATCACAAACTCGAGGAGAAAGGTGATCACAAACTCGAGGAGAAAGGAGATCAGAAACATGAGGAGAAAGGGGATCAAGCACTTGAGGAGAAAATAGATCACAAACTCGAGGAGAAAGTAGATGGCAATCTCGAAGAGCAAGGAGGTCAGAAACTCGAGGAGAAAGGAGATCATAAATTCGTGGATAAAGTAGATCACAAGCTCAAGGAGAAAGGAGACCACAAACTCGAGGGGAAAGGAGATCAGATAATCAAGGGGAAAGGAGATCACAAACTCAAGGAGAAAGTACATCACAAGCTCGAGGGGAAAGGAGATCAGAAACTCGAGGAGAAAGGATTTCTGAATCTCGAGGAGAAAGGAGATCACAAATTGGAGGAGAAAGGTGATCGCAATCTCGAGGAGAAAGGAGGTCACAAACTCGAGGTGAAAGGACATCCCCAGCTCGAGGGGAATGGAAATCACAAACTCGAAGAGAAACGAGATCACAAACTCGAGGGCAAAGGAAATCACAAACTCGAGGAGAAAGGAGATCACAAACTCGAGGAGAAAGGAGATCACAAACTCGAGGGGAAAGTAGATCACAAACTCAAGAGGAAAGGAGGTCACAAAGTCAAGGAGGAAGTAGATCACAAGCTCGTGGAGAAAGGAGATCAGAAGCGCAAGGAGAAAGTACATCACAAGCTCGAGGAGAAAGTAGGTGGCAATCTCGAGGAGCAAGGAGATCAGAACCTCGAGAAGAATGGAGATCATAAATTCGAGGAGAAAGTAGATCACAAACTCGAGGAGACAGGAGATCACAAACGCGAGGAGAAAGGAGATCACAAATCCGAGGGCAAAGGAAATCAGAAACTCGAGGAGAAAGGAGATTGGATAATCTAGGGGAAAGGAGATCACAAAGTCGTGAGGAAAGGAGATCACTAACTCAAGAAGAAAGGAGATCACAAACTCGAGGGGAAAGGAGATCACAAACATGAGGGGAAAGGAGATCACAAACTCGAGGAGAAAGGAGATCACACACTCGAGGAGAAAGGAGATCACAAACTCGTGGAGAAAGGAGATCAGAAACTCGAGGAGGAAGGAGATCACAAACTTGAGAGAAAACGAGATCGCAAACTCGCGGAGAAAGGAGATCAGACGCTCGCGGAGTAAGGAGATCACAAACTCAAGGGGAAAGGAGATCAGACGCTCGCGGAGTAAGGAGATCACAAACTCGCGGAGAAAGGAGATCAGACGCTCGCGGAGTAAGGAGATCACAAACTCAAGGAGAAAGGAGATCAGAAACATGAGAAGAATGGAGATCACAAAATCTAGGAGAAAGGACATCACAAACTCGAGAGGAAAGGAGGTCAGAAACTCGAGGAGAAAGGAGGTCACAAACACGGGGAGTAAGGAGATGAGAGACTCGAGGAGGAAGTAGATCACAATCTCGAGGAAAAAGGCGATCCCAAATTCGAGGAGAAATGAGATCAGAAACTCAAGGGGAAAGTAGATCACAAACTCGAGGAGAAAGGAGATCAGATAATCGAGGGGAATGGAGATCGCAAACTCGAGGGGAAAGTAGATCACAAACGCAAGGAGGAAGGAGATCACAAACTCGAGGAGAAAGGAGATCCCAAATTCGAGGAGAAAGGAGATCATAAACTCGAGAGGAAATGAGATCACAAACTCGAGGAGACTGGGGATCACAAACTCGAGGGAAAACAAGATCACAAACTCAAGAAGAAAGGAGATCACAACCTCGAGAGGAAAGGAGATCCGAAACTCGAGAAAGGAGATCAGAAACTCGAGGAGAGAGGATATCACAAACTCGAGGAGAAAGGAGATCAGACAGTCGAGGGGAAAGGAGATCACAAACTCGAGAGGAAAGGAGATCACAAACTCGAGGGGAAAGGAGATCACAAACGCAAGAGGAAAGGAGGTCACAAAGTCAAGGAGGAAGTAGATCACAAGCTCGTGGAGAAAGGAGATCAGAAGCTCAAGGAGAAAGTACATCACAAGCTCGAGGAGAATGTAGGTGGCAATCTCGAGATGCAAGGAGATCAGAACCTCGAGAAGAAAGGAGATCATAAATTCGAGGAGAAAGTAGATCACAAACTCGAGGAGACAGGAGATCAGAAACGCGAGGAGAAAGGAGATCACAAATCCGAGGGCAAAGGAAATCAGAAACTCGAGGAGAAAGGAGATCAGAAACTCGAGGAGGAAGGAGATCACAAACTTGAGAGAAAACGAGATCGCAAACTCGCGGAGAAAGGAGATCAGACGCTCGCGGAGTAAGGAGATCACAAACTCGAAGAGAAAGGAAATCACAAACTCGAGAGGAAAGGACATCACAAACTCGAGGGGAACGGAGATCACAAACTTGAGTAGAAAGGGGATCAAGAACTTGAGGAGAAAGTAGATCGAAGGCTCGAGGAGGAAGGAGACCCAAAACCCGAGAGAAAAGGAGATCACAAACTCGAAGAGAAAGGAAATCACAAACTCGAGAGGAATGGAGATCCGAAACTCAAGAAAGGAGATCACTAACTCGAGATGAAAGGAGATCTCAAACTCGTTGAGGAAGAGGATCACAATCTTGAGAAAAGAGGTCACAAACTCGAGGAGAAAGGGAATCAGGAACTCGAGGAGAAAGTAGATCAGAAACTCAATGAGAAATGAGATCAGATAATCGAGGGGAAAGGAGATCACAAACTCAAGGAGAAAGGGGATCACAAACTCAAGGAGAAAGGAGATCACACAATCTAGGAGAAAGGAGATCAGAAACTCGAGAGGAAAGGAGATCAGAAACTCAAGAAAGGAGATCACAAGCCAGAGGAGAAAGGAGGTCACAAACACGGGGAGTAAGGAGATCAGAGACTCGAGGAGAAAGGAGATCACAAACTCGAGGTGAAAGGACATCACAAACTCGATGAGAAAGGAGATCACAAACTCGAGGAGAAAGTAGATTGCAATCTCGAGGAAAAAGGAGATCCCAAATTTGAGGAGAAAGGAGATCAGAACCTCGAGGAGAACGTAGATCACAAACCCGAGAGGAAGGGAGATCACAAACTCGAGGAGAATGGAGATCACAAACGTGAGGAGAAAGGAGATCACAAATTCAAGGAGAAAGGAGATCACAAACTCGAGGAGAAAGGAGATCACAAACTCGAGGAGAAAAGAGATCACAAACTCAAGGAGAAAGGAGATCACAAGCTTGAGGAGAAAGGAGATCACAAACCCGAGGAGAAAGGAGATCACAAACTCGAGGAAGAAGAGGATCACAATCTTGAGAATGGAGATCACAAACTCGAGGAGAAAGGGGTTCAGGACCTTGAGGAGAAAGCAGATCATAAACTCGATGAGAAAGGAGATCGGATAATCGAGGGGAAAGTAGATCACAACTCAAGAGAAAAGGAGATCAGAATCTCGAGGAGAAAGGAGATCACCAACCCGAGGGCAAATGAAATCACAGACTCGAGGAGAAAGGTGATCACAAACTCGAGGAGAAAGGTGATCACAAACTCGAGGAGAAAGGAGATCAGAAACATGAGGAGAAAGGGATCAAGCACTTGAGGAGAAAATAGATCACGAACTCGAGGAGAAAGTAGATGGCAATCTCGAAGAGCAAGGAGGTCAGAAACTCGAGGAGAAAGGAGATCATAAATTCGTGGAGAAAGTAGATCACAAACCCAAGGAGAAAGGAGACCACAAACTCGAGGGGAAAGGAGATCAGATAATCAAGGGGAAAGGAGATCACAAACTCAAGGAGAAAGTACATCACAAGCTCGAGGGGAAAGGAGATCAGAAACTCGAGGAGAAAGGATTTCTGAATCTCGAGGAGAAAGGAGATCACAAATTGGAGGAGAAAGTTGATCGCAATCTCGAGGAGAAAGGAGGTCACAAACTCGAGGTGAAAGGACATCCCCAGCTCGAGGGGAATGGAAATCACAAACTCGAAGAGAAACGAGATCACAAACTCGAGGGCAAAGGAAATCACAAACTCGAGGAGAAAGGAGATCACAAACTCGAGGAGAAAGGAGATCACAAACTCGAGGGGAAAGTAGATCACAAACTCAAGAGGAAAGGAGGTCACAAAGTCAAGGAGGAAGTAGATCACAAGCTCGTGGAGAAAGGAGATCAGAAGCGCAAGGAGAAAGTACATCACAAGCTCGAGGAGAAAGTAGGTGGCAATCTCGAGGAGCAAGGAGATCAGAACCTCGAGAAGAATGGAGATCATAAATTCGAGGAGAAAGTAGATCACAAACTCGAGGAGACAGGAGATCACAAACGCGAGGAGAAAGGAGATCACAAATCCGAGGGCAAAGGAAATCAGAAACTCGAGGAGAAAGGAGATTGGATAATCTAGGGGAAAGGAGATCACAAAGTCGTGAGGAAAGGAGATCACTAACTCAAGAAGAAAGGAGATCACAAACTCGAGGGGAAAGGAGATCACAAACATGAGGGGAAAGGAGATCACAAACTCGAGGAGAAAGGAGATCACACACTCGAGGAGAAAGGAGATCACAAACTCGTGGAGAAAGGAGATCAGAAACTCGAGGAGGAAGGAGATCACAAACTTGAGAGAAAACGAGATCGCAAACTCGCGGAGAAAGGAGATCAGACGCTCGCGGAGTAAGGAGATCACAAACTCAAGGAGAAAGGAGATCAGACGCTCGCGGAGTAAGGAGATCACAAACTCGCGGAGAAAGGAGATCAGACGCTCGCGGAGTAAGGAGATCACAAACTCAAGGAGAAAGGAGATCAGAAACATGAGAAGAATGGAGATCACAAAATCTAGGAGAAAGGACATCACAAACTCGAGAGGAAAGGAGGTCAGAAACTCGAGGAGAAAGGAGGTCACAAACACGGGGAGTAAGGAGATGAGAGACTCGAGGAGGAAGTAGATCACAATCTCGAGGAAAAAGGCGATCCCAAATTCGAGGAGAAATGAGATCAGAAACTCAAGGGGAAAGTAGATCACAAACTCGAGGAGAAAGGAGATCAGATAATCGAGGGGAATGGAGATCGCAAACTCGAGGGGAAAGTAGATCACAAACGCAAGGAGGAAGGAGATCACAAACTCGAGGAGAAAGGAGATCCCAAATTCGAGGAGAAAGGAGATCATAAACTCGAGAGGAAATGAGATCACAAACTCGAGGAGACTGGGGATCACAAACTCGAGGGAAAACAAGATCACAAACTCAAGAAGAAAGGAGATCACAACCTCGAGAGGAAAGGAGATCCGAAACTCGAGAAAGGAGATCAGAAACTCGAGGAGAGAGGATATCACAAACTCGAGGAGAAAGGAGATCAGACAGTCGAGGGGAAAGGAGATCACAAACTCGAGAGGAAAGGAGATCACAAACTCGAGGGGAAAGGAGATCACAAACGCAAGAGGAAAGGAGGTCACAAAGTCAAGGAGGAAGTAGATCACAAGCTCGTGGAGAAAGGAGATCAGAAGCTCAAGGAGAAAGTACATCACAAGCTCGAGGAGAATGTAGGTGGCAATCTCGAGATGCAAGGAGATCAGAACCTCGAGAAGAAAGGAGATCATAAATTCGAGGAGAAAGTAGATCACAAACTCGAGGAGACAGGAGATCAGAAACGCGAGGAGAAAGGAGATCACAAATCCGAGGGCAAAGGAAATCAGAAACTCGAGGAGAAAGGAGATCAGAAACTCGAGGAGGAAGGAGATCACAAACTTGAGAGAAAACGAGATCGCAAACTCGCGGAGAAAGGAGATCAGACGCTCGCGGAGTAAGGAGATCACAAACTCGAAGAGAAAGGAAATCACAAACTCGAGAGGAAAGGACATCACAAACTCGAGGGGAACGGAGATCACAAACTTGAGTAGAAAGGGGATCAAGAACTTGAGGAGAAAGTAGATCGAAGGCTCGAGGAGGAAGGAGACCCAAAACCCGAGAGAAAAGGAGATCACAAACTCGAAGAGAAAGGAAATCACAAACTCGAGAGGAATGGAGATCCGAAACTCAAGAAAGGAGATCACTAACTCGAGATGAAAGGAGATCTCAAACTCGTTGAGTTAGAGGATCACAATCTTGAGAAAAGAGGTCACAAACTCGAGGAGAAAGGGAATCAGGAACTCGAGGAGAAAGTAGATCAGAAACTCAATGAGAAATGAGATCAGATAATCGAGGGGAAAGGAGATCACAAACTCAAGGAGAAAGGGGATCACAAACTCAAGGAGAAAGGAGATCACACAATCTAGGAGAAAGGAGATCAGAAACTCGAGAGGAAAGGAGATCAGAAACTCAAGAAAGGAGATCACAAGCCAGAGGAGAAAGGAGGTCACAAACACGGGGAGTAAGGAGATCAGAGACTCGAGGAGAAAGGAGATCACAAACCCGAGGTGAAAGGACATCACAAACTCGATGAGAAAGGAGATCACAAACTCGAGGAGAAAGTAGATTGCAATCTCGAGGAAAAAGGAGATCCCAAATTTGAGGAGAAAGGAGATCAGAACCTCGAGGAGAACGTAGATCACAAACCCGAGAGGAAGGGAGATCACAAACTCGAGGAGAATGGAGATCACAAACGTGAGGAGAAAGGAGATCACAAATTCAAGGAGAAAGGAGATCACAAACACGAGGAGAAAGGAGATCACAAACTCGAGGAGAAAAGAGATCACAAACTCAAGGAGAAAGGAGATCACAAGCTTGAGGAGAAAGGAGATCACAAACCCGAGGAGAAAGGAGATCACAAACTCGAGGAAGAAGAGGATCACAATCTTGAGAATGGAGATCACAAACTCGAGGAGAAAGGGGTTCAGGACCTTGAGGAGAAAGCAGATCATAAACTCGATGAGAAAGGAGATCGGATAATCGAGGGGAAAGTAGATCACAACACAAGAGAAAAGGAGATCAGAATCTCGAGGAGAAAGGAGATCACCAACCCGAGGGCAAATGAAATCACAGACTCGAGGAGAAAGGTGATCACAAACTCGAGGAGAAAGGTGATCACAAACTCGAGGAGAAAGGAGATCAGAAACATGAGGAGAAAGGGATCAAGCACTTGAGGAGAAAATAGATCACAAACTCGAGGAGAAAGTAGATGGCAATCTCGAAGAGCAAGGAGGTCAGAAACTCGAGGAGAAAGGAGATCATAAATTCGTGGAGAAAGTAGATCACGAACTCAAGGAGAAAGGAGACCACAAACTCGAGGGGAAAGGAGATCAGATAATCAAGGGGAAAGGAGATCACAAACTCAAGGAGAAAGTACATCACAAGCTCGAGGGGAAAGGAGATCAGAAACTCGAGGAGAAAGGAGATCACAAGCTTGAGGAGAAAGGAGATCACAAACCCGAGGAGAAAGGAGATCACAAACTCGAGGAAGAAGAGGATCACAATCTTGAGAAAGGAGATCACAAACTCGAGGAGAAAGGGTTTCAGGACCTTGAGGAGAAAGCAGATCATAAACTCGATGAGAAAGGAGATTGGATAATCGAGGGGAAAGTAGATCACAACTCAAGAGAAAAGGAGATCAAAATCTCGAGGAGAAAGGAGATCACCAACCCGAGGGCAAATGAAATCACAGACTCGAGGAGAAAGGTGATCACAAACGCGAGGAGAAAGGAGATCAGAAACATGAGGAGAAAGGGGATCAAGCACTTGAGGAGAAAATAGATCACAAACTCGAGGAGAAAGTAGATGGCAATCTCGAAGAGCAAGGAGGTCAGAAACCCGAGGAGAAAGGAGATCATAAATGCGTGGAGAAAGTAGATCACAAACTCAAGGAGACAGGAGATCACAAACTCGAGGAGAAAGGAGACCACAAACTCGAGAGGAAAGGGGATCAGATAATCAAGGGGAAAGGAGATCACAAACTCAAGGAGAAAGTACATCACAAGCTCGAGGGGAAAGGAGATCAGAAACTCGAGGAGAAAGGAGATCACAAATTGGAGGAGAAAGTAGATCGCAATCTCGAGGAGAAAGGAGGTCACAAACTCGAGGTGAAAGGACATCCCCAGCTCGAGGGGAAAGGAAATCACAAACTCGAAGAGAAACGAGATCACAAACTCGAGGGCAAAGGAAATCACAAACTCGAGGAGAAAGGAGATCACAAACTCGAGGAGAAAGGAGATCACAAACTCGAGGGGAAAGGAGATCACAAACTCAAGAGGAAAGGAGGTCACAAAGTCAAGGAGGAAGTAGATCACAAGCTCGTGGAGAAAGGAGATCAGAAGCTCAATGAGAAAGTACATCACAAGCTCGAGGAGAAAGTAGGTGGCAGTCTCGAGGAGCAAGGAGATCAGAACCTCGAGAAGAAAGGAGATCATAAATTCGAGGAGAAAGTAGATCACAAACTCGAGGAGACAGGAGATCACAAACGCGAGGAGAAAGGAGATCACAAATCCGAGGGCAAAGGAAATCAGAAACTCGAGGAGAAAGGAGATTGGATAATCGAGGGGAAAGGAGATCACAAAGTCGTGAGGAAAGGAGATCACTAACTCAAGAAGAAAGGAGATCATAAACTCGATGAGAAAGGAGATCACAAACTCGAGGGGAAAGGAGATCACAAACATGAGGGGAAAGGAGATCACAAACTCGAGGAGAAAGGAGATCACAAACTCGAGGAGAAAGGAGATCACACACTCGAGGAGAAAGGAGATCACAAACTCGTGGAGAAAGGAGATCAGAAACTCGAGAGGAAAATAGATCACAAACTCGAGGAGAAAGGAGATCAGAATCTCGAGGAGGAAGGAGATCACAAACCTGAGAGAAAACGAGATCGCAAACTCGCGGAGAAAGGAGATCAGACGCTCGCGGAGTAAGGAGATCACAAACTCAAGGAGAAAGGAGATCAGAAACATGAGAAGAATGGAGATCACAAAATCTAGGAGAAAGGACATCACAAACTCGAGAGGAAAGGAGGTCAGAAACTCGGGGAGAAAGGAGGTCACAAACACGGGGAGTAAAGACATGAGAGACTCGATGAGAAAGGAGATCACAAACTCGAGGAGAAAGTAGATTGCAATCTCGAGGAAAAAGGAGAACCCAAATTTGAGGAGAAAGGAGATCAGAACCTAGAGGAGAACGTAGATCACAAACCCGAGAGGAAGGGAGATCAAAAACTCGAGGAGAATGGAGATCACAAACGTGAGGAGAAAGGAGATCACAAATTCAAGGAGAAAGGAGATCACAAACTCGAGGAGAAAGGAGATCACAAACTCGAGGAGAAAAGAGATCACAAACTCAAGTAGAAAGGAGATCACAAGCTTGAGGAGAAAGGAGATCACAAACCCGAGGAGAAAGGAGATCACAAACTCGAGGAAGAAGAGGATCACAATCTTGAGAAAGGAGATCACAAACTCGAGGAGAAAGGGGTTCAGGACCTTGAGGAGAAAGCAGATCATAAACTCGATGAGAAAGGAGATTGGATAATCGAGGGGAAAGTAGATCACAACTCAAGAGAAAAGGAGATCAGAATCTCGAGGAGAAAGGAGATCACCAACCCGAGGGCAAATGAAATCACAGACTCGAGGAGAAAGGTGATCACAAACGCGAGGAGAAAGGAGATCAGAAACATGAGGAGAAAGGGGATCAAGCACTTGAGGAGAAAATAGATCACAAACTCGAGGAGGAAGTAGATGGCAATCTCGAAGAGCAAGGAGGTCAGAAACTCGAGGAGAAAGAAGATCATAAATTCGTGGAGAAAGTAGATCACAAACTCAAGGAGACAGGAGATCACAAACTCGAGGAGAAAGGAGACCACAAACTCGAGAGGAAAGGAGATCAGATAATCAAGGGGAAAGGAGATCACAAACTCAAGGAGAAAGTACATCACAAGCTCGAGGGGAAAGGAGATCAGAAACTCGAGGAGAAAGGAGATCAGAAACTCGAGGAGAAAGGAGATCACAAATTGGAGGAGAAAGTAGATCGCAATCTCGAGGAGAAAGGAGGTCACAAACTCGAGGTGAAAGGACATCCCCAGCTCGAGGGGAAAGGAAATCACAAACTCGAAGAGAAACGAGATCACAAACTCGAGGGCAAAGGAAATCACAAACTCGAGGAGAAAGGAGATCACAAACTCGAGGAGAAAGGAGATCACAAACTCGAGGGGAAAGGAGATCACAAACTCAAGAGGAAAGGAGGTCACAAAGTCAAGGAGGAAGTAGATCACAAGCTCGTGGAGAAAGGAGATCAGAAGCTCAAGGAGAAAGTATTAAACAAGCTCGAGGAGAAAGTAGGTGGCAGTCTCGAGGAGCAAGGAGATCAGAACCTCGAGAAGAATGGAGATCATAAATTCGAGGAGAAAGTAGATCACAAACTCGAGGAGACAGGAGATCACAAACGCGAGGAGAAAGGAGATCACAAATCCGAGGGCAAAGGAAATCAGAAACTCGAGGAGAAAGGAGATTGGATAATCTAGGGGAAAGGAGATCACAAAGTCGTGAGGAAAGGAGATCACTAACTCAAGAAGAAAGGAGATCATAAACTCGAGGGGAAAGGAGATCACAAACATGAGGGGAAAGGAGATCATAAACTCGACGAGAAAGGAGATCACAAACTCGAGGGGAAAGGAGATCACAAACATGAGGGGAAAGGAGATCACAAACTCGAGGAAAAAGGAGATCACAAACTCGAGGAGAAAGGAGATCACAAACTCGAGGAGAAAGGAGATCACAAACTCGTGGAGAAAGGAGATCACAAACTCGAGAGGAAAAGAGATCACAAACTTGAGGAGAAAGGAGATCAGAAACTCGAGGAGGAAGGAGATCACAAACCTGAGAGAAAACGAGATCGCAAACTCGCGGAGAAAGGAGATCAGACGCTCGCGGAGTAAGGAGATCACAAACTCAAGGAGAAAGGAGATCAGAAACATGAGAAGAATGGAGATCACAAAATCTAGGAGAAAGGACATCACAAACTCGAGAGGAAAGGAGGTCAGAAACTCGAGGAGAAAGGAGGTCACAAACACGGGGAGTAAGGAGATGAGAGACTCGAGGAGAAAGGAGATCACAAACTCGAGGAGGAAGTAGATCGCAATCTCGAGGAAAAAGGAGATCCCAAATTCGAGGAGAAATTAGATCAGAAACTCAAGGGGAAAGTAGATCACAAACTCGAGGAGAAAGGAGATCAGATAATCGAGGGGAATGGAGATCGCAAACTCGAGGGGAAAGTAGATCAGAAACGCAAGGAGGAAGGAGATCACAAACTCGAGGAGAAAGGAGATCCGAAATTCGAGGAGAAAGGAGATCATAAACTCGAGAGGAAATGAGATCACAAACTCGAGGAGACTGGGGATCACAAACTCGAGGGAAAAGAAGATCACAAACTCGAGGAGACAGGAGATCACAAACGCGAGGAGAAAGGAGATCACAAATCCGAGGGCAAAGGAAATCAGAAACTCGAGGAGAAAGGAGATTGGATAATCTAGGGGAAAGGAGATCACAAAGTCGTGAGGAAAGGAGATCACTAACTCAAGAAGAAAGGAGATCATAAACTCGAGGGGAAAGGAGCTCACAAACATGAGGGGAAAGGAGATCATAAACTCGACGAGAAAGGAGATCACAAACTCGAGGGGAAAGGAGATCACAAACATGAGGGGAAAGGAGATCACAAACTCGAGGAGAAAGGAGATCACAAACTCGAGGAGAAACGAGATCACAAACTCGAGGAGAAAGGAGATCACAAACTCGTGGAGAAAGGAGATCAGAAACTCGAGAGGAAAAGAGATCACAAACTCGAGGAGAAAGGAGATCAGAAACTCGAGGAGGAAGGAGATCACAAACCTGAGAGAAAACGAGATCGCAAACTCGCGGAGAAAGGAGATCAGACGCTCGCGGAGTAAGGAGATCACAAACTCAAGGAGAAAGGAGATCAGAAACATGAGAAGAATGGAGATCACAAAATCTAGGAGAAAGGACATCACAAACTCGAGAGGAAAGGAGGTCAGAAACTCGAGGAGAAAGGAGGTCACAAACACGGGGAGTAAGGAGATGAGAGACTCGAGGAGAAAGGAGATCACAAACTCGAGGAGGAAGTAGATCGCAATCTCGAGGAAAAAGGCGATCCCAAATTCGAGGAGAAATGAGATCAGAAACTCAAGGGGAAAGTAGATCACAAACTCGAGGAGAAAGGAGATCAGATAATCGAGGGGAATGGAGATCGCAAACTCGAGGGGAAAGTAGATCACAAACGCAAGGAGGAAGGAGATCACAAACTCGAGGAGAAAGGAGATCCCAAATTCGAGGAGAAAGGAGATCATAAACTCGAGAGGAAATGAGATCACAAACTCGAGGAGACTGGGGATCACAAACTCGAGGGAAAAGAAGATCACAAACTCAAGAAGAAAGGAGATCACAACCTCGAGAGGAAAGGAGATCCGAAACTCGAGAAAGGAGATCAGAAACTCGAGGAGAGAGGATATCACAAACTCGAGGAGAAAGGAGATCAGATAGTCGAGGGGAAAGGAGATCACAAACTCGAGAGGAAAGGAGATCACAAACTCGAGGGGAAAGGAGATCACAAACTCAAGAGGAAAGGAGGTCACAAAGTCAAGGAGGACGTAGATCACAAGCTCGTGGAGAAAGGAGATCAGAAGCTCAAGGAGAAATAAGGTCACAAGCTCGAGGAGAAAGTAGGTGGCAATCTCGAGGAGCAAGGAGATCAGTACCTCGAGAAGAAAGGAGATCATAAATTCGAGGAGAAAGTAGATCACAAACTCGAGGAGACAGGAGATCACAAACGCGAGGAGAAAGGAGATCACAAATCCGAGGGCAAAGGAAATCAGAAACTCGAGGAGAAAGGAGATTGGATAATCTAGGGGAAAGGAGATCACAAAGTCGTGAGGAAAGGAGATCACTAACTCAAGAAGAAAGGAGATCATAAACTCGATGAGAAAGGAGATCACAAACTCGAGGGGAAAGGAGATCACAAACATGAGGGGAAAGGAGATCACAAACTCGAGGAGAAAGGAGATCACAAACTCGAGGAGAAAGGAGATCACACACTCGAGGAGAAAGGAGATCACAAACTCGTGGAGAAAGGAGATCAGAAACTCGAGAGGAAAAGAGATCACAAACTCGAGGAGAAAGGAGATCAGAAACTCGAGGAGGAAGGAGATCACAAACTTGAGAGAAAACGAGATCGCAAACTCGCGGAGAAAGGAGATCAGACGCTCGCGGAGTAAGGAGATCACAAACTCAAGGAGAAAGGAGATCAGAAACATGAGAAAAATGGAGATCACAAAATCTAGGAGAAAGGACATCACAAACTCGAGAGGAAAGGAGGTCAGAAACTCGAGGAGAAAGGAGGTCACAAACACGGGGAGTAAAGACATGAGAGACTCGAGGAGAAAGGAGATCACAAACTCGAGGAGGAAGTAGATCGCAATCTCGAGGAAAAAGGAGATCCCAAATTCGAGGAGAAATTAGATCAGAAACTCAAGGGGAAAGTAGATCACAAACTCGAGGAGAAAGGAGATCAGATAATCGAGGGGAATGGAGATCGCAAACTCGAGGGGAAAGTAGATCAGAAACGCAAGGAGGAAGGAGATCACAAACTCGAGGAGAAAGGAGATCCGAAATTCGAGGAGAAAGGAGATCATAAACTCGAGAGGAAATGAGATCACAAACTCGAGGAGACTGGGGATCACAAACTCGAGGGAAAAGAAGATCACAAACTCAAGAAGAAAGGAGATCACAACCTCGAGAGGAAAGGAGATCCGAAACTCGAGAAAGGAGATCAGAAACTCGAGGAGAGAGGATATCACAAACTCGAGGAGAAAGGAGATCAGATAGTCGAGGGGAAAGGAGATCACAAACTCGAGAGGAAAGGAGATCACAAACTCGAAGAGAAAGGAAATCACAAACTCGAGAGGAAAGGACATCACAAACTCGAGGGGAACGGAGATCACAAACTTGAATAGAAAGGGGATCAAGAACTTGAGGAGAAAGTAGATCGAAGGCTCGAGGAGGAAGGAGATCAAAAACTCGAGAGAAAAGGAGATCACAAACTCGAAGAGAAAGGAAATCACAAACTCGAGAGGAAAGGAGATCCGAAACTCAAGAAAGGAGATCACGAACCCGAGATGAAAGGAGATCTCAAACTCGTTGAGGAAGAGGATCACAATCTTGAGAAAAGAGGTCACAAACTCGAGGAGAAAGGGAATCAGGAACTCGAGGAGAAAGTAGATCAGAAACTCATTGAGAAATGAGATCAGATAATCGAGGGGAAAGGAGATCACAAACACAAGGAGAAAGGGGATCACAAACTCAAGGAGAAAGGTGATCACAAAATCTAGGAGAAAGGAGATCAGAAACTCGAGAGGAAAGGAGATCAGAAACTCAAGAAAGGAGATCACAAGCCAGAGGAGAAAGGAGGTCACAAACACGGGGAGTAAGGAGATCAGAGACTCGAGGAGAAAGGAGATCACAAACTCGAGGTGAAAGGACATCACAAACTCGATGAGAAAGGAGATCACAAACTCGAGGAGAAAGTAGATCGCAATCTCGAGGAAAAAGGAGATCCCAAATTTGAGGAGAAAGGAGATCAGAACCTAGAGGAGAACGTAGATCACAAACTCGAGAGGAAGGGAGATCAAAAACTCGAGGAGAATGGAGATCACAAACTCAAGGAGAAAGGAGATCACAAACTCGAGGAGAAAGGAGATCACAAACGTGAGGAGAAAGGAGATCACAAATTCAAGGAGAAAGGAGATCACAAACTCGAGGAGAAAGGAGATCACAAACTCGAGGAGAAAGGAGATCACAAACTCAAGGAGAAAGGAGATCACAAATTCAAGGAGAAAGGAGATCACAAACTCGAGGAGAAAGGAGATCACAAACCCGAGGAGAAAGGAGATCACAAACTCGAGGAAGAAGAGGATCACAATCTTGAGAAAGGAGATCACAAACTCGAGGAAGAAGAGGATCACAATCTTGAGAAAGGAGATCACAAACTCGAGGAGAAAGTGGTTCAGGACCTTGAGGAGAAAGCAGATCATAAACTCGATGAGAAAGGAAATCGGATAATCGAGGGGAAAGTAGATCACAACTCAAGAGAAAAGGAGATCAGAATCTCGAGGAGAAAGGAGATCACCAACCCGAGGGCAAATGAAATCACAGACTCGAGGAGAATGGTGATCACAAACTCGAGGAGAAAGGAGATCAGAAACATGAGGAGAAAGGGGATCAAGCACTTGAGGAGAAAATAGATCACAAACTCGAGGAGGAAGTAGATGGCAATCTCGAAGAGCAAGGAGGTCAGAAACTCGAGGAGAAAGGAGATCATAAATTCGTGGAGAAAGTAGATCACAAACTCAAGGAGACAGGAGATCACAAACTCGAGGAGAAAGGAGACCACAAACTCGAGGGGAAAGGAGATCAGATAATCAAGGGGAAAGGAGATCACAAACTCATGGAGAAAGTACATCACAAGCTCGAGGGGAAAGGAGATCAGAAACTCGAGGAGAAAGGAGATCACAAATTGGAGGAGAAAGTAGATCGCAATCTCGAGGAGAAAGGAGGTCACAAACTCGAGGTGAAAGGACATCCCCAGCTCGAGGGGAAGGGAAATCACAAACTCGAAGAGAAACGAGATCACAAACTCGAGGGCAAAGGAAATCACAAACTCGAGGAGAAAGGAGATCACAAACTCGAGGGCAAAGGGAATCACAAACTCGAGAAGAAAGGAGATCACAAACTCGAGGGGAAAGGAGATCACAAACTCAAGAGGAAAGGAGGTCACAAAGTCAAGGAGGAAGTAGATCACAAGCTCGTGGAGAAAGGAGATCAGAAGCTCAAGGAGAAAGGAGGTCACAAGTTCCAGGAGAAAGTAGATCGCAATCTCGAGGAGAAAGGAGATCACAAACTCGAGGTGAAAGGACATCCCCAGCTCGAGGGGAATGGAAATCAATCTCGAGGAGAAAGGAGGTCACAAACCCGAGGTGAACGGACATCCCCAGCTCAAGGGGAAAGGAAATCACAAACTCGAAGAGAAGCGAGATCACAAACTCGAGGGCAAAGGAAATCACAAACTCGAGGAGAAAGGAGATCACAAACTCGAGGAGAAAGGAGATCACAAACTCGAGGGGAAAGGAGATCACAAACTCAAGAGGAAAGGAGATCACAAAGTCAAGGAGGAAGTAGATCACAAATTCGAGGAGAAAGTAGATTGCAATTTCGAGGAGAACGGAGGTCACAAACTCGAGGTGAAAGGACATCCCCAGCTCGAGGGGAAAGGAAATCACAAACTCGAAGAGAAAAGAGATCACAAACTCGAGGGCAAAGGAAATCACAAACTCGAGGAGAAAGGAGACCACAAACTCGAGGAGAAAGGAGATCAGAAACACAAGGAGAAAGGAGATCAGAAACACGAGGAGAAAGGGGATCAAGTACTTGAGGAGAAAGTAGATCACAAACTCGATGAGAAAGGAGATCAGAAACTTGAGGAGAAAGGAGATCACAAACTCGAGGAGAAAGGAGATCACAAACTCAAGGAGAAAGTAGATCACAAGCTCGAGGAGAAAGGAGGTCAGAAACCTGGGCAGAAAGGAGATCACAAACTCGAGGAGAATGGAGATCACAAACCAGAGAGAAAGGGAGATCACCAACTGAAGGAGAAAGGAAATCAGAAAATCGAGGAGAAAGGAGTTCACAAAATCGCGTAGAAAGGAGATCACAAACTCGTGGGGAAAGGAGCCCTCAATCACGAGGAGAAAGGAGATCACAAACTCGTGAGGAAAGGAGATCACAAACTCAAGGAGAAAGGAGAACACAAACTCGAGGAAAAAGGAGATCACAAACTCAAGAGAAAAGGAGATCACCAACTCAAGGAGAAAGGAGATCAGTAAATCGCGGAGAAAGGAGATCCGAAACTTGAGGAGATAGGACATCACAAACTCGAGACAAAAGGAGATCACAAACTCAAGGAGAAAGGAGATCACATACTCGAGAGAAAAGGAGATCACAAACTCGAGGAGAAAGAAGATCACAAACCCGAGGGGAAAGGAGATCACGAAGTCAAGGAGAAAGGAGATCACAAACTCGAGGAGAATGGGGATCACAAACTCGAGGAGAAAGAAAATCACAAACCCGAGGGGAAAGGAGATCACAAACTCGACGAGAAAGGAGATCACAAACTCGAGGAGAAACTATATCACAAACTGGAGTAGAAGGGAAATCAGAAATTCGAGGAGAAAGGAGATCACAAACTTGTGAGAAAAGAAGATCACAAACTCAAGGAGAATGTAGTTCACAAACTTGAGGATACAGGAGATCATGAACTCGAGAGGAAAGGCGATCACAAACTCAAGGAGAAAGCAGGTCACAGACTCGTGGAGAAAGGAGATCACAAACTCGTGAGAAAAGAAGATCACAAACTCGAGGAGAAAGGAGATCATAAACTCGAGAGGAAAGGAGATCACAAACTCAAGAAGAAAGCAGGTCACAGACTCGTGAAGAAAGGAGATCACAAACCCGAGAGGAAAGGACATCACAAACTCGAGGAGAAAGGAGATGACAAACGTGAGGAGAAAGGAGTTCAGATAATCCAGGGGAAAGGAGATCACAAACTCGAGAGGAATGGAGATCACAAACTCAAGGAGAAAAGAGATCACAAACGCGAGGAGAAAGGATATCACAAATTCGAGAGAGAAGGAGATCACAAACTCGAGGAGAAAGGTGATCACAAATTCGAGAGAGAAGGAGATCACAAACTCGAGGAGAAAGGAGATCACAAACTCGAGGGCAAAGGACATGACAAACTCGAGGAGAAAGGAGATTACAAACTTGAGGAGAAAGGAGATCAGAAACATGAGGAGAAAGGGGACCAGGTACTTGTGGAGAAAGTAGATCACAAACTCGAGGAGAAAGGAGATCACAAACTCAAGGAGAAAGTAGATCGCAATCTCGAGTGGAAAGAAGATCACAAACTCGACGAGAAAGGAGGTCAGTAACCCGAGGAGAAAGGAGATCACAAACCCGAAGAGACAGGTGATCAGAAACTCGAGGAGAAAAGAGATCACAAACTCGAGACAAAAGGAGATCACAGACTCGAGGAGAAAGGAGATCACAAACTTGAGAGAAAAGGAGATCACAAACTGAAGGAGAAAGGAGATCGGAGACTCGAGGAGAAAGGGGATCACAAACCCGAGGAGAAAGGAGATCATAAACATGAGGAGAAAGGAGATCACAAACTCGAGGAGAAAGGAGATCAGCGACTCGAGGAGAAAGGAGATCACAAACTCGTGGGGAAAGGAGATCACAAACTCGAGGAGAAAGGAGATCACAAACTCGAGGAGAAAGGGGATCACAAACTCGAGGAGAAAGGAGATCAGAGACTCGAGGAGAACGGAAATCACAAACTCAAGGAGAAAGGAGATCCGAGACTCGAGGAGAAAGGAGATCATAAACACGAGGAGAAAGAGGATCACAAACCCGAGGAGAAAGGAGATCACAAACTCGAGGGGAAAGGAGATCACAAACTTGAAGAGAAAGGAGATCACAAATCCGAAGAGAAAGGAGATCACAAACTCACGGGGAATGGAAATCACAAATTCGAGGAGAGGGGAGATCAGAAAATCGAGGAGAAAGGAGATCACAATTTTGAAGGCAAAGGAGATTATAAACTCGAGTAGAAAGGAGATCAGAAACTCGAGTAGGAAGCAGATCACAAACTCGAGGAGAAAGGAGATCAGAAACTCGAGGAGAAAGGAGATCACAAACTCAAGGAGAAAGTAGATCGCAATCTCGAGGGGAAAGGAGATCACAAACTCGAGGATAAAGGAGATCAGAAACTCGAGGAGAAAAGAGATCACAAACCCGAGACAAAAGGAGATCACATTCTCGAGGAGAAAGGAGATCACAAACGTGAGAGAAAAGGAGATCACAAACTCGAGAGGGAAGGAGATCACAAACTCAAGGAGAAAGCAGATCACAAACTCGAGGAAAAAGGAGATCACAAACTCAAGAGAAAAGGACATCACCAACTCAAGGAGAACGGAGATCACAAAATCCCGGAGAAAGGATATCACAAACCCGAGGAGAAAGGAGATCACAAACTGGAGGAGAAAGGATATCACAAACACGAGGAGTAATGAGATCACAAACTCGTGAGAAAAGGAGATCACAAACTCAAGGAGAAGGGAGATCACAAACTCGAGGAGAAAGGAGATCAGATAATCCGGGGGAACGATCACGAACCCGAGAGGAAAGGAGATCACCAACTCAAGGAGAAGGGAGATCAGAAACGCGAGGAGAAAGGAGATCAGATAATCAAGGGGAAAGGAGATCACAAATTAGAGAAGAAAGGAGATCACAAACTCGAGGAGAAAGATCACAAACTCGAGCAGAAAGGAGACCACAAACTCGAGGAGAATGGAGATCACAAACCAGAGAGAAAATGAGATCACAAACTCAAGGAGAAAGGAGATCACAAACTCGAGGAGAAAGGAGATCACAAAATCGAGGAGAAAGGAGATCACAAAATCGGGGAGAAAGGAGATCACAAAATCGAGGAGAAAGGAGATCATAAACCCAAGGAGAAAGGAGATCACAAACCCGTGGGGAAAGGAGCCCTCAATCACAAGGCAAAAGGAGATCACAAACTCGAGAGGAAAGGAGATCACAAACTCAAGGCGAAAGGAGATCACAAACTCGAGAGGAAAGGAGATCACAATCTCAAGAGAAAAGGAGATCACCAACTCAAGGAGAAAGGAGATCAAAAATCGAGGAGAAAGTATTTCACAAACTCAAGGAGAAAGGAGACCACAAACTCCAGGAGAAAGGAGATCAGAGACTCGAGGAGAAAGGAGATCACAAACTCAAAGAGAAAGGATATCACTAACTCAAGGGGAACGGAAATCACAGATTTGTGGACAGAGGAGATCAGAAAATCGAGGAGAAAGGAGATCACAAACCGAGGAGAAAGGAGATCATAAACATGAGATAAAAGAAGATCACAAACTCAATGAGAAGGGAGATCACAAACACGAGTAGAAAGGAGTCCAGATAATCGAGGGGAAAGGAGATCACAAACTCGAGGGGAAAGGAGATCAGAAACACGAGGAAAAAGGAGATCACAAACGCAAGAGGAAAGGAGATCACCAAATCAAGGAGAACGGAGGTCACAAAATCTCGGAGAAAGGAGATTAAAAACCCGAGGAGAAAGGAGATCAGATAATCCAGGGGAAAGATCACAAACTCGAGAGGAAAGGAGATCACTAAATCAAGGAGAAGGGAGATCACAAACGCAAGGAGAATGGAGATCAGATAATGAAGGGGAAAAGAGATCACAAATTAGAGAGGAAAGGAGATCACAAACTCGAGGAGAAAGGAGATCACAAACTCGAGGAGAAAGGAGATCACAAACTCAAGGAGAAAGGAGATCACAAACTCGAGGAGAAGGGAGATCACGAACGCGAGGAGAAAGGAGATCAGATAATGAAGGGGAAAAGAGATCACAAATTAGAGAGGAAAGGAGATCACAAACTCGAGGAGAAAGGAGATCACAAACTCAAGGAGAAAGGAGATCACAAACTCGAGGAGAAGGGAGATCTCAAACTGGAGGAGAAAGGAGATCACAAACACGAGAAGAAAGGAGGTCACAAACTCGAGAGAAAAGTAGATCACAAACTCGAGGAGAAAGGGGATCACAAACCCGAGGAGAAAGGGGATCACAAACGCGAGAGAAAATGAGATCATAAACTCGAGGAGAAAGGAGATCACAAACTCGAGTAGGAAGCAGATCACAAACTCGATGAGAAAGGAGATCAGATAATTGAGGGGAAAGGAGACACAAACTCGAGAGAAAAGGAGATCACAAACTCAAGGAGAGAGGAGATCACAAACCCGAGGAGAAAGGAGATCACAAACTCGAGGGGAAAGGAGATCACAAACTCGAGGGGAAAGGAAATAACAAACTCGAGAGAAAAGGAGAACATAAACTCGAGGAGAAAGGAAATCACAAACTCGAGGAGAAAGGAGATCCAATAATCGAGGGGAAAGGAGATCACAAACTCGAGGAGAAAGGAGATCACCAACTCAAGCAGAAAGGAGATCACAAACACGAGGAGAAAGGAGATCACAAACTCGAGGAGGAAGGTGATCACAAACTCGGGGAAAACGAGATCACAAACTCGAGATAAAGGAGATCACAAACTCGAGTGAAAAGGAGATCACAAACTCGAGGAGAAAGGGGATCACAAACTCGAGGAGAAAGGAGATCAGAGACTCGAGGAGAACGGAAATCACAAACTCAAGGAGAAAGGAGATCCGAGACTCGAGGAGAAAGGAGATCATAAACACGAGGAGAAAGAGGATCACAAACCCGAGGAGAAAGGAGATCACAAACTCGAGGGGAAAGGAGATCACAAACTTGAAGAGAAAGGAGATCACAAATCCGAAGAGAAAGGAGATCACAAACTCACGGGGAATGGAAATCACAAATTCGAGGAGAGGGGAGATCAGAAAATCGAGGAGAAAGGAGATCACAATTTTGAAGGCAAAGGAGATTATAAACTCGAGTAGAAAGGAGATCAGAAACTCGAGTAGGAAGCAGATCACAAACTCGAGGAGAAAGGAGATCAGAAACTCGAGGAGAAAGGAGATCACAAACTCAAGGAGAAAGTAGATCGCAATCTCGAGGGGAAAGGAGATCACAAACTCGAGGATAAAGGAGATCAGAAACTCGAGGAGAAAAGAGATCACAAACCCGAGACAAAAGGAGATCACATTCTCGAGGAGAAAGGAGATCACAAACGTGAGAGAAAAGGAGATCACAAACTCGAGAGGGAAGGAGATCACAAACTCAAGGAGAAAGCAGATCACAAACTCGAGGAAAAAGGAGATCACAAACTCAAGAGAAAAGGACATCACCAACTCAAGGAGAACGGAGATCACAAAATCCCGGAGAAAGGATATCACAAACCCGAGGAGAAAGGAGATCACAAACTGGAGGAGAAAGGATATCACAAACACGAGGAGTAATGAGATCACAAACTCGTGAGAAAAGGAGATCACAAACTCAAGGAGAAGGGAGATCACAAACTCGAGGAGAAAGGAGATCAGATAATCCGGGGGAACGATCACGAACCCGAGAGGAAAGGAGATCACCAACTCAAGGAGAAGGGAGATCAGAAACGCGAGGAGAAAGGAGATCAGATAATCAAGGGGAAAGGAGATCACAAATTAGAGAAGAAAGGAGATCACAAACTCGAGGAGAAAGATCACAAACTCGAGCAGAAAGGAGACCACAAACTCGAGGAGAATGGAGATCACAAACCAGAGAGAAAATGAGATCACAAACTCAAGGAGAAAGGAGATCACAAACTCGAGGAGAAAGGAGATCACAAAATCGAGGAGAAAGGAGATCACAAAATCGGGGAGAAAGGAGATCACAAAATCGAGGAGAAAGGAGATCATAAACCCAAGGAGAAAGGAGATCACAAACCCGTGGGGAAAGGAGCCCTCAATCACAAGGCAAAAGGAGATCACAAACTCGAGAGGAAAGGAGATCACAAACTCAAGGCGAAAGGAGATCACAAACTCGAGAGGAAAGGAGATCACAATCTCAAGAGAAAAGGAGATCACCAACTCAAGGAGAAAGGAGATCAAAAATCGAGGAGAAAGTATTTCACAAACTCAAGGAGAAAGGAGACCACAAACTCCAGGAGAAAGGAGATCAGAGACTCGAGGAGAAAGGAGATCACAAACTCAAAGAGAAAGGATATCACTAACTCAAGGGGAACGGAAATCACAGATTTGTGGACAGAGGAGATCAGAAAATCGAGGAGAAAGGAGATCACAAACCGAGGAGAAAGGAGATCATAAACATGAGATAAAAGAAGATCACAAACTCAATGAGAAGGGAGATCACAAACACGAGTAGAAAGGAGTCCAGATAATCGAGGGGAAAGGAGATCACAAACTCGAGGGGAAAGGAGATCAGAAACACGAGGAAAAAGGAGATCACAAACGCAAGAGGAAAGGAGATCACCAAATCAAGGAGAACGGAGGTCACAAAATCTCGGAGAAAGGAGATTAAAAACCCGAGGAGAAAGGAGATCAGATAATCCAGGGGAAAGATCACAAACTCGAGAGGAAAGGAGATCACTAAATCAAGGAGAAGGGAGATCACAAACGCAAGGAGAATGGAGATCAGATAATGAAGGGGAAAAGAGATCACAAATTAGAGAGGAAAGGAGATCACAAACTCGAGGAGAAAGGAGATCACAAACTCGAGGAGAAAGGAGATCACAAACTCAAGGAGAAAGGAGATCACAAACTCGAGGAGAAGGGAGATCACGAACGCGAGGAGAAAGGAGATCAGATAATGAAGGGGAAAAGAGATCACAAATTAGAGAGGAAAGGAGATCACAAACTCGAGGAGAAAGGAGATCACAAACTCAAGGAGAAAGGAGATCACAAACTCGAGGAGAAGGGAGATCTCAAACTGGAGGAGAAAGGAGATCACAAACACGAGAAGAAAGGAGGTCACAAACTCGAGAGAAAAGTAGATCACAAACTCGAGGAGAAAGGGGATCACAAACCCGAGGAGAAAGGGGATCACAAACGCGAGAGAAAATGAGATCATAAACTCGAGGAGAAAGGAGATCACAAACTCGAGTAGGAAGCAGATCACAAACTCGATGAGAAAGGAGATCAGATAATTGAGGGGAAAGGAGACATAAACTCGAGAGAAAAGGAGATCACAAACTCAAGGAGAGAGGAGATCACAAACCCGAGGAGAAAGGAGATCACAAACTCGAGGGGAAAGGAGATCACAAACTCGAGGGGAAAGGAAATAACAAACTCGAGAGAAAAGGAGAACATAAACTCGAGGAGAAAGGAAATCACAAACTCGAGGAGAAAGGAGATCCAATAATCGAGGGGAAAGGAGATCACAAACTCGAGGAGAAAGGAGATCACCAACTCAAGCAGAAAGGAGATCACAAACACGAGGAGAAAGGAGATCACAAACTCGAGGAGGAAGGTGATCACAAACTCGGGGAAAACGAGATCACAAACTCGAGATAAAGGAGATCACAAACTCGAGTGAAAAGGAGATCACAAACTCGAGAGAAAAGGGATCACAAACTCGAGGAATAAGGAGATCACAAACTCGAGAGAAAAGGATCACAAACTCGAGGAATAAGGAGATCACAAACTCGAGGGCAAAGTAGATCACAAACTAGAGAGGAAAGGAGATCACAAACTTGAGGATAAAGGAGATCACAGTCTCGAGGAGAAAGGAGATCACAGTCTCGAGGAGAAAGGAGATCACAAACACGAGGAGAAAGGAGATCACAAACTCAGGGAAAAGTAGATCACAAACTCTAGGGCGAAGGAAAGCACAAACTCGAGGAGAAAGGAGATCAGATACACGAAGAGAAAGGGGATCAGGAACCTGAGGAGAAAGGAGATCAAAAACACGAGGAGAAAGGAGATCAGATCATCGCGGGAAAAGGAGACACAAACTCGAGGGGAAAGGAGATCACAAACTCGGGGAAAATGAGATCACAAACTCTAGGGCGAAGGAAAACACAAACTCAAGGAGAAAGGAGATCAGATACACGAAGAGAAAGGGGATCAGGAACCTGAGGAGAAAGGACATCAAAAACCCGAGGAGAAAGGAGATCAGATAATTGCGGGAAAAGGAGACACAAACTCGAGAGGAAAGGAGATCACAATCTCAAGGAGAAAGGAGATGACAAACTCGAGGTAAAGGAGATCATAAACTCGAGTGGAAAGGAGATCATAAACTCGAGGAGAAAGGTGATCACAAACTCGAGAAAAAGGAGATGACAAACTCGAGGAGAAAGCAGATGACAAACTCGAGGGAAAAGGATATCACAAACTTGAGGGGAAACGAGATCACAAACTCGAGGAGAAAGGAGATCTCTAACTCGAGAGAAAGGAAGATCACAAACTTGAGTAGAAAGCAGTTCACAAACCCGAGGGCAAAGGAAATCACAAACTCGAGGAGAAAGGAGATCAGAAACACGAGGAGATAGGGGATCAAGAACTTGAGGAGAAAGGAGATCACAAGCTTGAGGAGAAAGGAGATCACAAACTCGAGGAGAAAGGAGATAATAAACTCGAGGAGAAAAGAGATCACAAACTCGTGTAGGAAGCAGATCACAACCTCGACGAGAAAGGAGATCAGATAATTGAGGGGAAAGGAGACACAAACTCGAGAGAAAAGGAGATCACAAACTCAAGGAGAAAGGAGATCACAAACTCAAGGAGAAAGGAGATCACAAACCTGAGGAGAAAGGAGATCACAAACTCGAGAGGGAAGGAGATCACAAACTCAAGGAGAAAGCAGATCACAAACTCGAGGAAAAAGGAGATCACAAACTCAAGAGAAAAGGACATCACCAACTCAAGGAGAACGGAGATCACAAAATCCCGGAGAAAGGATATCACAAACCCGAGGAGAAAGGAGATCACAAACTGGAGGAGAAAGGATATCACAAACACGAGGAGTAATGAGATCACAAACTCGTGAGAAAAGGAGATCACAAACTCAAGGAGAAGGGAGATCACAAACTCGAGGAGAAAGGAGATCAGATAATCCGGGGGAACGATCACGAACTCGAGAGGAAAGGAGATCACCAACTCAAGGAGAAGGGAGATCAGAAACGCGAGGAGAAAGGAGATCAGATAATCAAGGGGAAAGGAGATCACAAATTAGAGAAGAAAGGAGATCACAAACTCGAGGAGAAAGATCACAAACTCGAGCAGAAAGGAGACCACAAACTCGAGGAGAATGGAGATCACAAACCAGAGAGAAAATGAGATCACAAACTCAAGGAGAAAGGAGATCACAAACTCGAGGAGAAAGGAGATCACAAAATCGAGGAGAAAGGAGATCACAAAATCGGGGAGAAAGGAGATCACAAAATCGAGGAGAAAGGAGATCATAAACCCAAGGAGAAAGGAGATCACAAACCCGTGGGGAAAGGAGCCCTCAATCACAAGGCAAAAGGAGATCACAAACTCGAGAGGAAAGGAGATCACAAACTCAAGGCGAAAGGAGATCACAAACTCGAGAGGAAAGGAGATCACAATCTCAAGAGAAAAGGAGATCACCAACTCAAGGAGAAAGGAGATCAAAAATCGAGGAGAAAGTATTTCACAAACTCAAGGAGAAAGGAGACCACAAACTCCAGGAGAAAGGAGATCAGAGACTCGAGGAGAAAGGAGATCACAAACTCAAAGAGAAAGGATATCACTAACTCAAGGGGAACGGAAATCACAGATTTGTGGACAGAGGAGATCAGAAAATCGAGGAGAAAGGAGATCACAAACCGAGGAGAAAGGAGATCATAAACATGAGATAAAAGAAGATCACAAACTCAATGAGAAGGGAGATCACAAACACGAGGAGAAAGGAGTCCAGATAATCGAGGGGAAAGGAGATCACAAACTCGAGGGGAAAGGAGATCAGAAACACGAGGAAAAAGGAGATCACAAACGCAAGAGGAAAGGAGATCACCAACTCAAGGAGAACGGAGGTCACAAAATCTCGGAGAAAGGAGATTAAAAACCCGAGGAGAAAGGAGATCAGATAATCCAGGGGAAAGATCACAAACTCGAGAGGAAAGGAGATCACTAAATCAAGGAGAAGGGAGATCACAAACGCAAGGAGAATGGAGATCAGATAATGAAGGGGAAAAGAGATCACAAATTAGAGAGGAAAGGAGATCACAAACTCGAGGAGAAAGGAGATCACAAACTCGAGGAGAAAGGAGATCACAAACTCAAGGAGAAAGGAGATCACAAACTCGAGGAGAAGGGAGATCACAAACGCGAGGAGAAAGGAGATCAGATAATGAAGGGGAAAAGAGATCACAAATTAGAGAGGAAAGGAGATCACAAACTCGAGGAGAAAGGAGATCACAAACTCAAGGAGAAAGGAGATCACAAACTCGAGGAGAAGGGAGATCTCAAACTGGAGGAGAAAGGAGATCACAAACACGAGAAGAAAGGAGGTCACAAACTCGAGAGAAAAGTAGATCACAAACTCGTGGAGAAAGGGGATCACAAACCCGAGGAGAAAGGGGATCACAAACGCGAGAGAAAATGAGATCATAAACTCGAGGAGAAAGGAGATCACAAACTCGAGTAGGAAGCAGATCACAAACTCGATGAGAAAGGAGATCAGATAATTGAGGGGAAAGGAGACACAAACTCGAGAGAAAAGGAGATCACAAACTCAAGGAGAGAGGAGATCACAAACCCGAGGAGAAAGGAGATCACAAACTCGAGGGGAAAGGAGATCACAAACTCGAGGGGAAAGGAAATAACAAACTCGAGAGAAAAGGAGAACATAAACTCGAGGAGAAAGGAAATCACAAACTCGAGGAGAAAGGAGATCCAATAATCGAGGGGAAAGGAGATCACAAACTCGAGGAGAAAGGAGATCACCAACTCAAGCAGAAAGGAGATCACAAACACGAGGAGAAAGGAGATCACAAACTCGAGGAGGAAGGTGATCACAAACTCGGGGAAAACGAGATCACAAACTCGAGATAAAGGAGATCACAAACTCGAGTGAAAAGGAGATCACAAACTCGAGAGAAAAGGGATCACAAACTCGAGGAATAAGGAGATCACAAACTCGAGAGAAAAGGATCACAAACTCGAGGAATAAGGAGATCACAAACTCGAGGGCAAAGTAGATCACAAACTAGAGAGGAAAGGAGATCACAAACTTGAGGATAAAGGAGATCACAGTCTCGAGGAGAAAGGAGATCACAGTCTCGAGGAGAAAGGAGATCACAAACACGAGGAGAAAGGAGATCACAAACTCAGGGAAAAGTAGATCACAAACTCTAGGGCGAAGGAAAGCACAAACTCGAGGAGAAAGGAGATCAGATACACGAAGAGAAAGGGGATCAGGAACCTGAGGAGAAAGGAGATCAAAAACACGAGGAGAAAGGAGATCAGATCATCGCGGGAAAAGGAGACACAAACTCGAGGGGAAAGGAGATCACAAACTCGGGGAAAATGAGATCACAAACTCTAGGGCGAAGGAAAACACAAACTCAAGGAGAAAGGAGATCAGATACACGAAGAGAAAGGGGATCAGGAACCTGAGGAGAAAGGACATCAAAAACCCGAGGAGAAAGGAGATCAGATAATTGCGGGAAAAGGAGACACAAACTCGAGAGGAAAGGAGATCACAAACTCAAGGAGAAAGGAGATGACAAACTCGAGGTAAAGGAGATCATAAACTCGAGTGGAAAGGAGATCATAAACTCGAGGAGAAAGGTGATCACAAACTCGAGAAAAAGGAGATGACAAACTCGAGGAGAAAGCAGATGACAAACTCGAGGGAAAAGGATATCACAAACTTGAGGGGAAACGAGATCACAAACTCGAGGAGAAAGGAGATCTCTAACTCGAGAGAAAGGAAGATCACAAACTTGAGTAGAAAGCAGTTCACAAACCCGAGGGCAAAGGAAATCACAAACTCGAGGAGAAAGGAGATCAGAAACACGAGGAGATAGGGGATCAAGAACTTGAGGAGAAAGGAGATCACAAGCTTGAGGAGAAAGGAGATCACAAACTCGAGGAGAAAGGAGATAATAAACTCGAGGAGAAAAGAGATCACAAACTCGTGTAGGAAGCAGATCACAACCTCGACGAGAAAGGAGATCAGATAATTGAGGGGAAAGGAGACACAAACTCGAGAGAAAAGGAGATCACAAACTCAAGGAGAAAGGAGATCACAAACTCAAGGAGAAAGGAGATCACAAACTTGAGGAGAAAGGAGATCACAAACTCGAGGGGAAAGGAGATCACAAATTCGAGGGGAAAGGAAATCACGAACTCGAGAGAAAAGGAGATCATAAACTCGAGGAGAAAGGAAATCACAAACTCGAGGAGAAAGGAGATCCAATAATCCAGGGGAAAGGAATCACAAACCCGAGGAGAAAGGAGATTACAAACTCGAGGAGAAAGGAGATCACAAACTCAAGGAGAAAGGAGATCAGATAATCACGGGGAATGGAGATCACAATCTCGAGGAGAAAGGGGATCACATACTCGATAGAAAAGGAGATCACCAACTCACACAGAAAGGAGATCACAAACTCGAGGAGAAAGGAGATCACAAACTCGAGGAGGAAGGTGATAACAAACGCGGGGAAAACGAGATCACAAACCCGAGGATAAAGCAGATCACAAACTCGAGAGAAAAGGAGATCACAAACTCGAGAGAAAAGGGATCACAAACTCGAGGAATAAGGAGATCACAAACTCGAGAGAAAAGGATCACAAACTCGAGGAATAAGGAGATCACAAACTCGAGGGCAAAGTAGATCACAAACTAGAGAGGAAAGGAGATCACAAACTTGAGGATAAAGGAGATCACAGTCTCGAGGAGAAAGGAGATCACAGTCTCGAGGAGAAAGGAGATCACAAACTCAGGGAAAAGGAGATCACAAACTCGAGGGCGAAGGAAAGCACAAACTCGAGGAGAAAGGAGATCAGATACACGAAGAGAAATGGGATCAGGAACCTGAGGAGAAAGGAGATCAAAAACACGAGGAGAAAGGGGATCAGATCATCGCGGGAAAAGGAGACACAAACTCGAGAGGAAAGGAGATCACAAACTCAAGGACAAAGGCGATCACAAACTCGAGGGAAAGGAGATCATAAACTCGAGTGGAAAGCAGATCATAAACTCGAGGAGTAAGCAGATGACAAACTCGAGAGAAAAGGATATCACAAACTTGAGGGGAAACGAGGTCACAAACTCGAGGAGAAAGGAGATCACAAACTCGAGAGAAAGGAAGATCACAAACTTGAGTAGAAAGCAGTTCACAAACCAGAGGGCAAAGGAAATCACAAACTCGAGGAGAAAGGGGATCAGAAACACGAGGAGAAAGGAGATAATAAACTCGAGGAGAAAAGAGATCACAAACTCGACGAGAAAGGAGATCAGATAATTGAGGGGAAAGGAGACACAAACTCGAGAGAAAAGGAGATCACAAACTCAAGGAGAAATGAGATCACAAACTCAAGGAGAAAGGAGATCACAAACTTGAGGAGAAAGGAGATCACAAACTCGAGGGAAAAGGAGATCAGAAACTCGAGGGGAAAGGAAATCACGAACTCGAGAGGAAAGGAGATCATAAACTCGAGGAGAAAGGAAATCACAAACTCAAGGAGAAAGGAGATCCAATAATCCAGGGGAAAGGAGATCACAAACTCGAGGAGAAAGGAGATCACAAACTCGAGGAGAAAGGAGATCACAAACTCAAGGAGAAAGGAGATCAGATAATCACGGGGAATGGAGATCACAAACTCAAGCAGAAAGGAGATCACAAACTCGAGGAGAAAGGAGGTCACAAACTCGAGGGGAAAGGAAATCAGAAACTCGAGTAGAAAGGAGATCAGAAACTCAGAGAGAAAGGAGATCACCAACTCGAGGAGAAAGGAGATCACAAACTTGAGGAGTAGGGAGATCACAAACACAAGAGGAAAGGGACCACAAACTCGAGGAGTAAGGAGATCACAAACTCAAGGGGAAAGGAAAGAACAAACTCGAGAGAAAAGGAGATCATAAACTCGAGGAGAAAGGAGATCCAAGAATTGAGGAGAAAGGAAATCACAAACTCGAGGAGAAAGGAGATCCAATAATTGATGGGGAAAGGGGATCACAAACCCGAGGAGAAAGGAGATCACCAACTCAAGCAGAAAGGAGATCACAAACCCGAGGATAAAGGAGATCACAAACCCGAGGAGAAAGGAGGTCATAAACTCGAGAGGAAAGGAGATCACAAACTCGAGAGAAAAGGGATTACAAACTCGAGGAATAAGGAGATCACAAACTCGAGAGATAGGGGATCACAAACTGAAGGTATTAGGAGATCACAAACTCGAGAGAAAAGGAATCACAAACTCGAGGGATAAGGAGATCACAAACTCGAGGGCAAAGCATATCACAAACTAGAGAGGAAAGGAGATCACAAACTTGAGGATAAAGGAGATCACAGTCTCGAGGAGAAAGGAGATCACAAACGCGAGCAGAAAGGATATAACAAACACGAGGAGAAAGGAGATCGCAAACTCGAGGAGAAAGGATATAACAAACACGAGGAGAAAGGGGATCACAAATTCTAGGGCGAAGGAAAGCACAAGCTCGAGGAGAAAGGAGATCAGATACACAAAGAGAAAGGGGATCAGGAACCTGAGGGGAAAGGAGATCAAAAACGCAAGGAGAAAGGAGATCAGATAATCGCGGGAAAAGGTGACACAAACACGAGAGGAAAGGAGATCATAAACTGAAGGAGAAAGGAGATCACAAACTCGAGAAAAAGAAGCTCACAAACTCGAGGGGAAAGGAGATCACAAACTCGAGGAGGAAGGAGATCACAAACTCGAGAGAAAAGGAGATCACAAACTGGAGGAGAAAGGAGATCACAAACTCGAGAGAAAGGGAGATCACAAACTTGAGTAGAAAGCAGATCACAAACTCGAGGGGAAAGAAAATCACAAACTCGAGGAGAAAGGAGATCAGAAACTCGAGGAGAAAGGAGATGAGAAACACGAGGAGAAAGGGGATCAAGAACCTGAGGAGAAAGGAGATCACAAACTCGAGGTGAAAGTAGATCACAAACTCGAGGAGTAATGAGATCACAAACCCGAGAAGAAAGGAGATCAGAAACTCGAGGAGACAGTAGATCACAAACTCGAGGTGAAAAGGAGATCACAAACTCGAGGGGAAAGGAAATCACAAACTCAAGAGAAAAGGAGATCATAAACTCGAGGAGAAAGGAGATCGGAAACTCGAGTAGGAAGCAGATCACAAACTCGACGAGAAAGGAGATCAGATAATTAAGGGGAAAGGAGACACAAACTCGAGAGAAAAGGAGATCACAAACTCAAGGAGAAAGGAGATCACAAACCTGAGGAGAAGTGAGGTCACAAACTCAAGGAGAAAGGAGATCACAAACTCAAGGTGAAAGGTGATCACAAACTCAAGGAGAAAGGAGATCACAAACTCGAGGAGAAAGGAGACAACAAACCCGAGGAGAAAGGAGATCACAAACTCGAGAGGAAAGGAGATTACAAACCCGAGGAGAAAGGAGACCACAAACTCAGAGAGAAAGGAGATCACCAACTCAAGGAGAAAGTAGATCACAAACTCGAGGAGAAAGGAGATCACATACTTGAGGAGTAGGGAGATCACAAACACAAGAGGAAAGGGATCACAAACTCGAGGAGTAAGGAGATCACAAACTCGAGAGGAAAGGAAATAACAAACTCGAGGAGGAAGGTGATCACAAACTCAGGGAAAACGAGATCACAAGCTCGAGGATAAAGGAGATCACAAACCCGAGGAGAAAGGAGGTCATAAACTCGAGAGAAAAGGAGATCACAAACTCGAGAGAAAAGGAGACCTCAAACTCGAGAGAAAAGGGTTTACAAACTCGAGGAATAAGGAGATCACAAACTCGAGAGAAAGGGGATCACAAACTCGAGGTATAAGGAGATCACAAACTCGAGAGAAAAGGAATCACAAACTCGAGGAATAAGGAGATCACAAACTCGAGGGCAAAGTAGATCACAAACAAGAGCCAATGGATGTTATCTATCTTGACTTCCAAAAGGCCTTTGACAAGGTGCCTCACGGGAGACTGCTGAGTAAAATAAGGGCCCATGGTATTCGAGGCAAGGTACTAACATGGATTGACGATTGGCTGTCAGACAGAAGGCAGAGAGTTGGGATAAAAGGTTCTTTCTCAGAATGGCAACCGGTGACAAGTGGTGTCCCGCAGGGTTCAGTGTTGGGGCCACAGCTGTTCTCTTTATATATTAACGATCTAGATGACGGGACTGGGGGCATTCTGGCCAAGTTTGCCGATGATACAAAGATAGGTGGAGGGGCAGGTAGTATTGAGGAGGTGGGGAGGCTGCAGAAAGATTTAGACAGTTTAGGAGAGTGGTCCAAGAAGTGGCTGATGAAATTCAACGTGGGCAAGTGCGAGGTCTTGCACTTTGGAAAAAAGAATAGAGGCATGGACTATTTTCTAAACGGTGACAAAATTCATAATGCTAAAGTGCAAAGGGACTTGGGAGTCCTAGTCCAGGATTCTCTAAAGGTAAACTTGCAGGTTGAGTCCGTAATTAAGAAAGCAAATGTAATGTTGTCATTTATCTCAAGAGGCTTGGAATACAAAAGCAGGGATGTACTTCTGAGGCTTTATAAAGCACTGGTTAGGCCCCATTTGGAGTACTGAGAGCAATTTTGGGCCCCACACCTCAGGAAGGACATACTGGCACTGGAGCGGGTCCAGCGGAGATTCACACGGATGATCCCAGGAATGGTAGGCCTGACATACGATGAACGTCTGAGGATCGTGGGATTATATTCATTGGAGTTTAGGAGGTTGAGGGGAGATCTAATAGAAACTTACAAGATAATGAACGGCTTAGATAGGATGGACGTAGGGAAGTTGTTTCCATTAGCAGGGGAGACAAGGACGCGGGGGCACCGCCTTAGAATAAAAGGGAGTCACTTTAGAACAGAGATGAGGAGAAATTTCTTCAGCCAGAGAGTGGTAGGTCTGTGGAATTCATTGCCACAGAGGGCTGTGGAGGCCGAGACGTTGAGCGTCTTCAAGACAGAAATTGATAAATTCTTGATTTCTCGAGGAATTAAGGGCTATGGGGAGAGAGCAGGTAAATGGAGTTGAAATCAACCATGATTGAATGGTGGAGTGGACACGATGGGCCGAATGGCCTTACTTCCGCTCCTATGTCTTATGGTCTTATGGTCTTAAGAGAGGAAAAGAGATCACAAACTTGAGGATAAAGGAGATCACAGTCTCGAGGAGAAAGGAGATCACAAACTCGAGGAGAAAGGATATAACAAACACGAGGAGAAAGGGGATCACAAACTCTAGGGCGAAGGAAAGCACAAACTTGAGGAGAAAGGAGATCAGGTACACAAAGAGAAAGGGGATCAGGAACCTGAGGGGAAAGGAGATCAAAAACGCAAGGAGAAAGGAGATCAGATAATCGCGGGAAAAGGAGACACAAACCCGAGAGGAAAGGAGATCATAAACTGAAGGAGAAAGGAGATCACAAACTCGAGAAAAAGAAGATCACAAACTCGAGGGGAAAGGAGATCACAAAATCGAGGAGAAAGGAGATCACAAACTCGAGAGAAAAGGAGATCACAAACTCGAGAGAAAGGGAGATCACAAACTTGAGTCGAAAGCAGATCACAAACTCGAGGGCAACGGAAATCACAACCTCGAGGAGAAAGGAGATCACCAACTCAAGCAGAAAGGAGATCACAAACCCGAGGAGAAAGGAGATCACAAACTCGAGGAGAAAGGAGATGAGAAACACGAGGAGAAAGGGGATCAAGAACTTGAGGAGAAAGTAGATCACAAATTCGGGGAGAATGGAGATCACAAACTCGAGGTGAAAGGAGGCCACAAACTCGAGGAGTAATGAGATGACAAACTCGAGAAGAAAGGAGATCAGAAACTCGAGGAGAAAGTAGATCACAAACACGAGGAGAAAAGGAGATCACAAACTCGAGGGGAAAGGAAATCACAAACTCAAGAGAAAAGGAGATCATAAATTCGAGGAGAAAGGAGATCAGAAACTCGATTAGGAAGCAGATCACAAACTCGACGAGAAAGGAGATCAGATAATTGAGGGGAAAGGAGACACAAACTCGAGAGAAAAGGAGATCACAAACTCAAGGAGAAAGGAGATCACAAACTTGAGGAGAAAGGAGATCACAAACTCGAGGAGAAAGGAGATCACAAACTTGAGGAGAAAGGTGATCACAAACTTGAGGAGAAAGGTGATCACAAACTCAAGGTGAAAGGTGATCACAAACTCAAGGTGAAAGGAGATCACAAACTCGAGGAGAAAGGAGACCAGATAATCACGGGGAATGGAGATCACAAACTCAAGCAGAACGGAGATCACAAACTCGAGGAGAAAGGAGACCAGATAATCACGGGGAATGGAGATCACAAACTCAAGCAGAACGGAGATCACAAACTCGAGGAGAAAGGAGGTCACAAACTCGAGGGGAAAGGAAATCAGAAACTCGAGTAGAAAGGAGATCAGAAATTCAGAGAGAAAGGAGATCACCAACTCGAGGAGAAAGGAGATCACAAACTTGTGGAGTAGGGAGATCACAAACACAAGAGGAAAGGGATCACAAACTCGAGGTGTAAGGAGATCACAAACTCGAGGGGAAAGGAAAGAACAAACTCGAGAGAAAAGGAGATCATAAACTCGAGGAGAAAGGAGATCCAAGAATTGAGGAGAAAGGAAATCACAACCTCGAGGAGAAAGGAGATCACCAACTCAAGCAGAAAGGAGATCACAAACCCGAGGAGAAAGGAGATCACAAACTCGAGGAGGAAGGTGATCACAAACTCAGGGAAAAGGAGCTCACAAACTCGAGGATAAAGGAGATCACAAACCCGAGGAGAAAGGAGGTCATAAACTCGAGAGAAAAGGAGATCACAAACTCGAGAGAAAAGGGATTACAAACTCGAGGAATAAGGAGATCACAAACTCGAGAGAAAGGGGATCACAAACTCGAGGAGTAAGGAGATCACAAACTCGAGAGAAAAGGAATCACAAACTCGAGGAATAAGGAGATCACAAACTCGAGGGCAAAGTAGATCACAAACTAGAGAGGAAAGGAGATCACAAACTTGAGGATAACGGAGATCACAGTCTCGAGGAGAAAGGGAGATCACAAACTTGAGTCGAAAGCAGATCACAAACTCGAGGGCAAAGCAAATCACAAACTCGAGGAGAAAGGAGATCACAAACTCGAGGAGAATGGAGATCACAAACTCGAGGAGAAAGTAGATCACAAACTCGAGGAGAACAGGAGATCACAAATTCGAGGAGAATGGAGATCACAAACCCGAGGTGAAAGGAGGCCACAAACTCGAGGAGTAATGAGATGACAAACTCGAGAAGAAAGGAGATCAGAAACTCGAGGAGAAAGTAGATCACAAACACGAGGAGAAAAGGAGATCACAACTCGAGGGGAAAGGAAATCACAAACTCAAGAGAAAAGGAGATCATAAACTCGAGGAGAAAGGAGATCAGAAACTCGATTAGGAAGCAGATCACAAACTCGACGAGAAAGGAGATCAGATAATTGAGGGGAAAGGAGACACAAACTCGAGAGAAAAGGAGATCACAAACTCAAGGAGAAAGGAGATCACAAACTTGAGGAGAAAGGAGATCACAAACTCGAGGAGAAAGGAGATCACAAACTTGAGGAGAAAGGTGATCACAAACTTGAGGAGAAAGGTGATCACAAACTCAAGGTGAAAGGTGATCACAAACTCAAGGTGAAAGGAGATCACAAACTCGAGGAGAAAGGAGATCAGATAATCACGGGGAATGGAGATCACAAACTCAAGCAGAACGGAGATCACAAACTCGAGGAGAAAGGAGGTCACAAGCTCGAGGGGAAAGGAAATCAGAAACTCGAGTAGAAAGGAGATCAGAAATTCAGAGAGAAAGGAGATCACCAACTCGAGGAGAAAGGATATAACAAACACGAGAGAAAGGGGATCACAAACTCTAGGGCGAAGGAAAGCACAAGCTCGAGGAGAAAGAAGATCAGATACACAAAGAGAAAGGGGATCAGGAACCTGAGGGGAAAGGAGATCAAAAACGCAAGGAGAAAGGAGATCAGACAATCGCGGGAAAAGGAGACACAAACTCGAGAGGAAAGGAGATCATAAACTGAAGAAGAAAGGTGATCACAAACTCGAGAAAAAGAAGATCACAAACTCGAGGGGAAAGGAGATCACAAACTCGAGGAGAAAGGAGATCACAAACTCGAGAAAAAGAGGATCACAAACTCGAGGAGAAAGGAGATCACCAACTCGAGGAGAAAGGAGATCACAAACTCGAGAGAAAAGGAGATCACAAACTGGAGGAGAAAGGACATCACAAACTCGAGAGAAAGGGAGATCACAAACTTGAGTAGAAAGCAGATCACAAACTCGAGGGCAAAGAGAATCACAAACTCGAGGAGAAAGGAGATCACAAACTCGAGGAGGAAGGAGATGAGAAACACGAGGAGAAAGGGGATCAAGAACTTGAGGAGAAAGTAGATCACAAACTCGAGGAGAATGGAGATCACAAACTCGAGGTGAAAGGGGGCCACAAACTCGAGGAGTAATGAGATCACAAACTCGAGAAGAAAGGAGATCAGAAACTCGAGGAGAAAGTAGATCACAAACGCAAGAGAAAAGGAGATCATGAACTCGAGGAGAATGGAGATCAGAAACTCGAGTAGGAAGCAGATCACAAACTCGACGAGAAAGGAGATCAGATAATTGAGGGGAAAGGAGACACAAACTCGAGGGAAAAGGAGATCACAAACTCAAAAAGAAAGGAGATCACAAATTCAAGGTGAAAGGTGATCACAAACTCAAGGAGAAAGGAGATCACAAACTCGAGGAGAATGGAGATCACAAACTCGAGGTGAAAGGAGGCCACAAACTCGAGGAGTAATGAGATCAGAAATTCGAGAAGAAAGGAGATCAGAAACTCAAGGAGAAAGGAGATCACAAACTTGAGGAGAAAGGAGATCACAAACTCGAGGAGAAAGGAGATCACAAACTTGAGGAGAAAGGTGATCACAAACTCAAGGTGAAAGGTGATCACCAACTCAAGGTGAAAAGAGATCACAAACCCAAGGAGACAGGAGATCACAAACTCGAGGAGAAAGGAGACAGCAAACCCGAGGAGAAAGGAGATCACAAACTCGAGAGGAAAGGAGATCACAAACTCGAGGAGAAAGGAGAGCACAAACTCAGAGAGAAAGGAGATCACCAACTCAAGGAGAAAGTAGATCATAAACTCGAGGAGAAAGGAGTTCACAAACTTGAGGAGTAGGGAGATCACAAACACAAGAGGAAAGGGATCACAAACTCGAGGAGTAAGGAGATCACAAACTCGAGAGGAAAGGAAATAACAAACTCGAGAGAAAAGGAGATCATAAACTCGAGGAGAAAGGAGATCCAAAGATTGAGGAGAAAGGAAATCACAAACTCGAGGAGAAAGGAGATCACCAACTCGAGGAGAAAGGAGATCCAATAATTGATGGGGACAGGGGATCACAAACTCGAGGAGAAAGAAGATCACCAACTCATGCAGAAAGGAAATCACAAACTCGAGGAGAAAGGAGATCACAAACTCGAGGAGGAAGGTGATCACAAACTCAGGGAAAACGAGATCACAAACTCGAGGATAAAGCAGATCACAAACCCGAGGAGAAAGGAGGTCATAAACTCGAGAGAAAAGGAGATCACAAACGCAGGGAAAACGAGATCACAAACTCGAGGATAAAGGAGATCACAAACCCGAGGAGAAAGGAGGTCACAAACTCGAGAGGAAAGGAGATCACAAACTCGAGGAGAAAGGAGAGCACAAACTCAGAGAGAAAGGAGATCACCAACTCAAGGAGAAAGTAGATCATAAACTCGAGGAGAAAGGAGTTCACAAACTTGAGGAGTAGGGAGATCACAAACACAAGAGGAAAGGGATCACAAACTCGAGGAGTAAGGAGATCACAAACTCGAGAGGAAAGGAAATAACAAACTCGAGAGAAAAGGAGATCATAAACTCGAGGAGAAAGGAGATCCAAAGATTGAGGAGAAAGGAAATCACAAACTCGAGGAGAAAGGAGATCACCAACTCGAGGAGAAAGGAGATCCAATAATTGATGGGGACAGGGGATCACAAACTCGAGGAGAAAGAAGATCACCAACTCATGCAGAAAGGAAATCACAAACTCGAGGAGAAAGGAGATCACAAACTCGAGGAGGAAGGTGATCACAAACTCAGGGAAAACGAGATCACAAACTCGAGGATAAAGCAGATCACAAACCCGAGGAGAAAGGAGGTCATAAACTCGAGAGAAAAGGAGATCACAAACGCAGGGAAAACGAGATCACAAACTCGAGGATAAAGGAGATCACAAACCCGAGGAGAAAGGAGGTCATAAACTCGAGAGAAAAGGAGATCACAAACTCGAGAGAAAAGGAGATCACAAGCTCGAGACAAAATGGATTACAAACTCGAGGAATAAGGAGATCACAAACTCGAGAGAAAGGGGATCACAACTCGAGGTATAAGGTGATCACAAACTCGAGAGAAAAGGAATCACAAACTCGAGGAATAAGGAGATCACAAACTCGAGGGCAAAGTAGATCACAAACTAGAGAGGAAAGGAGATCACAAACTTGAGGATAAAGGAGATCACAGTCTCGAGGAGAAAGGAGATCACCACCTCGAGGAGAAAGGATATAACAAAAACGAGGAGAAAGGGGATCACAAACTCTAGGGCGAAGGAAAGCACAAACTCGAGGAGAAAGGAGATCAGATACACAAAGAGAAAGGGGATCAGGAACCTGAGGGGAAAGGAGATCAAAAACGCAAGGAGAAAGGAGATCAGATAATCGCAGGAAAAGGAGACACAAACTCAAGAGGAAAGGAGATCATAAACTGAAGGAGAAAGGAGATCACAAACTCGAGAAAAAGAAGATCACAAACTCGAGGGGAAAGGAGATCACAAAGTCGAGGAGAAAGGAGATAACAAACTCGAGAGAAAAGGATCACAGTCTCGAGGAGAAAGGAGATCACAAACTCGAGGAGAAAGGATATAACCAACACGAGGAGAAAGGAGATCGCAAACTCGAGGAGAAAGGATATAACAAACACGAGGAGAATGGGGATCACAAACTCGAGGGCGAAGGAAAGCACAAACTCGAGGAGAAAGGAGATCAGACACACAAAGAGAAAGGGGATAAGGAACCTGAGGGGAAAGGAGATCAAAAACGCAAGGAGAAAGGAGATCAGATAATCACGGGAAAAGGAGACACAAACTCGAGAGGAAAGGAGATCATAAACTGAAGGAGAAAGGAGATCACAAACTCGTGAAAAAGAAGATCACAAACTCGAGGGGAAAGGAGATCACAAACTCGAGGAGAAAGGAGATCACAAACTCGAGAAAAAGAAGATCACAAACTCGAGGGGAAAGGAGATCACAAACTCGAGGAGAAAGGAGATCACAAACTCGAGAGAATATGAGATCACAAACTGGAGGAGAAAGGAGATCACAAACTCGAGAGAAAGGGAGATCACAAACTTGAGTCGAAAGCAGATCACAAACTTGAGGGCAAAGAAAATCACAAACTCGAGGAGAAAGGAGATCACAAACTCGAGGAGAAAGGAGATGAGAAACACGAGGAGAAAGGGGATCAAGAACTTGAGGAGAAAGTAGATCACAAACTCGAGGAGAATGGAGATCACAAACTCGTGGTGAAAGGGGGCCACAAATTCGAGGAGTAATGAGATCACAAACTCGAGAAGAAAGGAGATCAGAAACTCGAGGAGAAAGTAGATCACAAACTCGAGGAGAAAAGGAGATCACAACTCGAGGGGAAAGGAAATCACAAACGCAAGAGAAAAGGAGATCATAAACTCGAGGAGAAAGGAGATCAGAAACTCGAGTAGGAAGCAGATCACAAACTTGACGAGAAAGGAGATCAGATAATTGAGGGGAAAGGAGACACAAACTAGAGGGAAAAGGAGATCACAAACTCAAAAAGTAAAGAGATCACAAACTCAAGGTGAAAGGTGATCACAAACTCAAGGAGAAAGGAGATCACAAACTCGAGGAGAAAGGAGCTCACAAACTCGAGGAGAAAGGAGATCACAAACTCGAGGAGAAAGGAGATCCAAGAATTGAGGAGAAAGGAAATCACAAACTCGAGGAGAAAGGAGATCACGAACTCGAGGAGAAAGGAGATCCAATAATTGATGGGGAAAGGGGATCACAAACTCGAGGAGAAAGGAGATCACCAACTCAAGCAGAAAGGAAATCACAAACTCGAGGAGAAAGGAGATCACACACTCGAGGAGGAAGGTGATCACAAACGCAGGGAAAACGAGATCACAAACTCGAGGATAAAGGAGATCACAAACCCGAGGAGAAAGGAGGTCATAAACTCGAGAGAAAAGGAGATCACAAACTCGAGAGAAAAGGAGATCACAAACTCGAGAGAAAGGGGATTACAAACTCGAGGAATAAGGAGATCACAAACTCGAAGAGAAAGGAGATCACAAACTCGAGGAGGAAGGTGATCACAAACGCAGGGAAAATGAGATCACAAACTCGAGGATGAAGGAGATCACAAACCCGAGGAGAAAGGAGTTCATAAACTCGAGAGAAAAGGAGATCACAAACTCGAGAGAAAAGGAGATCACAAACTCGAGAGAAAGGGGATCACAAACTTGAGATATAAGGAGATCACAAACTCGAAGGCAAAGTAGATCGGAAACTAGAGAGGAAAGGAGATCACAAACTTGAGGATAAAGGAGACCACAGTCTCGAGGACAAAGGAGATCACAAACTCGAGGAGAAAGGAGATCGCAAACTCGAGGAGAAAAGATATAACAAACACGAGGAGAAAGGGGATCACAAACTCTAGGGCGAAGGAAAGCACAAACTCGAGGAGAAAGGAGAAGCGAAACACGAGGAGAAAGGGGATCATGAACTTGAGGAGAAAGTAGATCACAAACTCGAGGAGAATGGAGATCACAAACTCGAGGAGAAAGTAGATCACAAACTCGAGGAGAAAAGGAGATCACAAACTCGAGGAGAATGGGGATCACAAACTCGAGGTGAATGGAGATCACAAACTCGAGGAGAAAGTTGATCACAAACTCGAGGAGAAAAGGAGATCACAAACTCGAGGAGAATGGGGATCACAAACTCGAGGTGAATGGAGGCCACAAACTCGAGGAGTAATGAGATCACAAACTCGAGAAGAAAGGAGATCAGAAACTCGAGGAGAAAGTAGATCACAAACTCGAGGAGAAAAGGAGATCACAAACTCGAGGGGAAAGGAAATCACAAATCCAAGAGAAAAGGAGATCATAAACTCGAGGAGAAAGGAGATCAGAAACCCGAGTAGGAAGCAGATCACAAACTCGACGAGAAAGGAGATCAGATAATTGAGGGGAAAGGAGACACAAACTCGAGAGAAAAGGAGATCACAAACTCAAGGAGAAAGGAGATCACAACCTTGAGGAGAAAGGAGATCACAAACTCGAGGAGAAAGGAGATCACAAACTTGAGGAGAAAGGTGATCACAAACTTGAGGAGAAAGGTGATCACAAACTCGAGGAGAAAGGAGATCCAATAATTGATGGGGAAAGGGGATCACAAACTCGAGGAGAAAGGAGATCACCAACTCAAGCAGAAAGGAAATCACAAACTCGAGGAGAAAGGAGATCACACACTCGAGGAGGAAGGTGATCACAAACGCAGGGAAAACGAGATCACAAACTCGAGGATAAAGGAGATCACAAACCCGAGGAGAAAGGAGGTCATAAACTCGAGAGAAAAGGAGATCACAAACTCGAGAGAAAAGGAGATCACAAACTCGAGAGAAAAGGGATTACAAACTCGAGGAATAAGGAGATCACAAACTCGAGGAGGAAGGTGATCACAAACGCAGGGAAAATGAGATCACAAACTCGAGGATGAAGGAGATCACAAACCCGAGGAGAAAGGAGTTCATAAACTCGAGAGAAAAGGAGATCACAAACTCGAGAGAAAAGGAGATCACAAACTCGAGAGAAAGGGGATCACAAACTCGAGGTATAAGGAGATCACAAACTTGAGGGCAAAGTAGATCAGAAACTAGAGAGGAAAGGAGATCACAAACATGAGGATAAAGGAGACCACAGTCTCGAGGAGAAAGGAGATCACAAACTCGAGGAGAAAGGAGATCGCAAACTCGAGGAGAAAAGATATAACAAACACGAGGAGAAAGGGGATCACAAACTCTAGGGCGAAGGAAAGCACAAACCCGAGGAGAAAGGAGATGCGAAACACGAGGAGAAAGGGGATCATGAACTTGAGGAGAAAGTAGATCACAAACTCGAGGAGAAAAGGAGATCACAAACTCGAGGAGAATGGGGATCACAAACTCGAGGTGAATGGAGGCCACAAACTCGAGGAGTAATGAGATCACAAACTCGAGAAGAAAGGAGATCAGAAACTCGAGGAGAAAGTAGATCACAAACTCGAGGAGAAAAGGAGATCACAAACTCGAGGGGAAAGGAAATCACAAATCCAAGAGAAAAGGAGATCATAAACTCGAGGAGAAAGGAGATCAGAAACCCGAGTAGGAAGCAGATCACAAACTCGACGAGAAAGGAGATCAGATAATTGAGGGGAAAGGAGACACAAACTCGAGAGAAAAGGAGATCACAAACTCAAGGAGAAAGGAGATCACAAACTTGAGGAGAAAGGAGATCACAAACTCGAGGAGAAAGGAGATCACAAACTTGAGGAGAAAGGTGATCACAAACTTGAGGAGAAAGGTGATCACAAACTCATGGTGAAAGGTGATCACCAACTCAAGGCGAAAGGAGATCACAAACACAAGGAGACAGGAGATCACAAACTCAAGGTGAAAGGTGATCACAAACTCAAGGACAAAGGAGATCACAAACTCGAGGAGAAAGGAGACAACAAACCCGAGGAGAAAGGAAATCACAAACTCGAGGAGAAAGGAGAGCACAAACTCAGAGAGAAAGGTGATCACCAACTCAAGGAGAAAGTAGATCACAAACTCGAGGAGAAAGGAGATCACAAACTTGAGGAGCAGGGTGATCACAAACACAAGAGGAAAGGGATCACAAACTCGAGGAGTAAGGAGATCACAAACTCGAGAGGAAAGGAAATAACAAACTCGAGAGAAAAGGAGATCATAAACTCGAGGAGAAAGGAGATCCAAAAATTGAGGAGAAAGGAAATCACAAACTCGAGGAGAAAGGAGATCACCAACTCGAGGAGAAAGGAGATCCAATAATTGATGGGGAAAGGGGATCACAAACTCGAGGAGAAAGGAGATCACCAACTCAAGCAGAAAGGAAATCACAAACTCGAGGAGAAAGGAGATCACAAACTCGAGGAGGAAGGTGATCACAAACTCAGGGAAAACGAGATCACAAACTCGAGGATAAAGGAGATCACAAACCCGAGGAGAAAGGAGGTCATAAACTCGAGAGAAAAGGAGATCACAAACTCGAGACAAAATGGATTACAAACTCGAGGAATAAGGAGATCACAAACTCGAGAGAAAGGGGATCACAACTCGAGGTATAAGGTGATCACAAACTCGAGAGAAAAGGAATCACAAACTCGAGGAATAAGGAGATCACAAACTCGAGGGCAAAGTAGATCACAAACTAGAGAGGAAAGGGGATCACAAACTTGGGGATAAAGGAGATCACGGTCTCGAGGAGAAAGGAGATCACAAACTCGAGGAGAAAGGATATAACAAACACGAGGAGAAAGGGGATCACAAACTCTAGGGCGAAGGAAAGCACAAACTCGAGGAGAAAGGAGATCAGATACACAAAGAGAAAGGGGATCAGGAACCTGAGGGGAAAGGAGATCAAAAACGCAAGGAGAAAGGAGATCAGATAATCGTGGGAAAAGGAGACACAAACTCAAGAGGAAAGGAGATCATAAACTGAAGGAGAAAGGAGATCACAAACTCGAGAAAAAGAAGATCACAGACTCGTGGGGAAAGGAGATCAGAAACTCGAGGAGAAAGGAGATCACAAACCCGAGAGAAAAGGAGATCACAAACTCGAGAGAAAGGGAGATCACAAACTTGAGTAGAAAGCAGATCACAAACTCGAGGGCAAAGAAAATCACAAACTTGAGGAGAAAGGAGATCACAAACTCGAGGAGAATAGAGATCACAAACTCGAGGTGAAAGGAGGCCACAAACTCGAGGAGTAATGAGATCACAAACCCGAGAAGAAAGGAGATCAGAAACTCGAGGAGAAAGTAGATCAGAAACTCGAGGGGAAAGGAAATCACAAACTCAAGAGAAAAGGAGATCATAAACTCGAGGAGAAAGGAGATCAGAAACTCGAGTAGGAAGCAGATCACAAACTCGACGAGAAAGGAGATCAGATAATTGAGGGGAAAGGAGACACAAACTCGAGAGAAAAGGAGATCACAAACTCGAGAGAAAAGGGATTACAAACTCGAGGAATAAGGAGATCACAAACTCGAGAGAAAGGTGATCACAAACTCGAGGGCAAAGTAGATCACAAACTAGAGAGGAAAGGAGATCACAAACTTGAGGATAAAGGAGATCACAGTCTCGAGGAGAAAGGAGATCACAAACTCGAGGAGAAAGGATATAACAAACACGAGGAGAAAGGAGATCACAAACTCGAGGAGAAAGGAGATCACAAACTCGAGGAGAAAGGATATAACAAACACGAGGAGAAAGGAGATCACAAACTCGAGGAGAAAGGATATAACAAACATGAGGAGAATGGGGATCACAAACTCGAGGGCGAAGGAAAGCACAAACTCGAGGAGAAAGGAGATCACAAACTCGAGGAGAAAGGATATAACAAACACGAGGAGAAAGGAGATCACAAACTCGAGGAGAAAGGATATAACAAACACGAGGAGAATGGGGATCACAAACTCGAGGGCGAAGGAAAGCACAAACTCGAGGAGAAAGGAGATCAGATACACAAAGAGAAAGGGGATCAGGAACCTGAGGGGAAAGTAGATCAAAAACGCTCGGAGAAAGGAGATCAGATAATCACGGGAAAAGGAGACACAAACTCGAGAGGAAAGGAGATTATAAACTGAAGGAGAAAGGAGATCACAAACTCGAGAAAAAGAAGATCACAAACTCGAGGGGAAAGGAGATCACAAACTCGAGGAGAAATGAGATCACAAACTCGAGAGAAAAGGAGATCACAAACTGGAGGAGAAAGGAGATCACAAACTCGAGAGAAAGGGAGATCACAAACTTGAGTAGAAAGCAGATCACAAACTCGAGGGCAAAGAAAATCACAAACTCGAGGAGAAAGGAGATCACAAATTCGAGGAGAAAGGAGATGAGAAACACGAGGAGAAAGGGGATCATGAACTTGAGGAGAAAGTAGATCACAAACTCGAGGAGAATGGAGAACACAAATTCGGGGTGAAAGGAGGCCACAAACTCGAGGAGTAATGAGATCACAAACTCGAGAGAAAAGGAGATCACAAACTGGAGGAGAAAGGAGATCACAAACTCGAGAGAAAGGGAGATCACAAACTTGAGTAGAAAGCAGATCACAAACTCGAGGGCAAAGAAAATCACAAACTCGAGGAGAATGGAGATCACAAACTCGAGGAGAAAGGAGATGAGAAACACGAGGAGAAAGGGGATCATGAACTTGAGGAGAAAGTAGATCACAAACTCGAGGAGAATGGAGATCACAAACTCGAGGTGAAAGGAGGCCACAAACTCGAGGAGTAATGAGATCACAAACTCGAGAAGAAAGGAGATCACAAACTCGAGGAGATAGTAGATCACAAACTCGAGGAGAAAAGGAGATCACAAACTCGAGGGGAAAGGAAATCACAAACTCAAGAGAAAAGGAGATCATAAACTCGAGGAGAAAGGAGATCAGAAACTCGAGTAGGAAGCAGATCACAAACTCGACGAGAAAGGAGATCAGATCATTGAGGGGAAAGGAGACACAAACTCGAGTGAGAAGGAGATCACAAACTCAAGGAGAAAGGAGAGCACAAACTCGAGTGAGAAGGAGATCACAAACTCAAGGAGAAAGGAGAGCACAAACTCGAGGAGAAAGGAGATCACAAACTTGAGGAGAAAGGTGATCACAAACTTGAGGAGAAAGGTGATCACAAACTCAAGGTGAAAGGTGATCACAAACTCAAGGAGAAAGGTGATCAGAAACTCGAGGAGACAGGATATCACAAACTCGAGGAGAAAGGAGACAACAAACCCGAGGAGAAAGGAAATAACAAACTCGAGGAGAAAGGAGATCACAAACTCGAGGAGGAAGGTGATCACAAACTCAGGGAAAACGAGATCACAAACTCGAGTATAAAGGAGATCACAAACTCGAGGGAAAAGGAGATCACAAACTCGAAGAGAAATAAAATCACAAACTCGAAGAGAAAGGAGATCCGATAATCGAGGGGAAAGGAGATCACAAACTCGAGGAGAATGGAGATCAAACAATCAAGGGGAAAGGAGATCACAAATTAGAGAGGAAAGGAGATCACAAACCAGAGGAGAAAGGAGATCACAAACTCGAGGGGAATGGAGATCACAAACTCGAGGGGAAAGGAAATAACAAACTCGAGTGAAAAGGATATTACAAACTCGAAGAGAAACAAAATCACAAACTCGAAGAGAAAGGAGATCCGATAATCGAGGGGAAAGGAGATCACAAACTCAAGGAGAAAATATATCACAGAATCGAGGAGAAAGGAGATCACAAACTCAAGGAGAAAGCAGGTCACAAACTCGAGGAGAAAGGAGATCAGATAATCAAGGGGAATGGAGATCACAATCTCGAGGAGAAAGGGGATCACAGACTCGAGAGGAAAGGAGATCACGAACTTGAGGATAAAGGAGATCACAGTCTCAAGGGGAAAGGAGATCACAAACTCGAGGAGAAAGGATGTAACAAACACGAGGAGAAAGGAGATCACAAACTCGGGGAAAAGGAGATCACAAACTCTAGGGCAAAGGAAAGCACAAACTCAAGGAGAAAGGAGATCAGAGACACGAAGAGAAAGGGGATCAGGAACCTGAGGAGAAAGGAGATCAAAAACACGAGGAGAAAGGAGATCAGATCATCGCGGGAAAAGGAGACACAAACTCGAGGGGAAAGGAGATCACAAACTCGGGGAAAGGAAGATCACAAACTCTAGGGCGAAGGAAAACACAAACACGAGGAGAAAGGAGATCAGATACACGAAGAGAAAGGGGATCAGGAACCTGAGGAGAAAGGACATCAAAATCCCGAGGAGAAAGGAGATCAGATAATCGCGGGAAAAGGAGACACAAACTCGAGAGTAAAGGAGATCACAAACTCAAGGAGAAAGGAGATCACAAACTCGAGGGGAAAGGAGATCATAAACTCGAGGAGAAAGGAGATCACAAACTCGGGAAAAAGGAGATGACAAACTCAAGGAGAAAGGAGATCACAAACTTGAGAGAAAAGGATATCACAAACTCGAGGGGAAAGGAGATCACAAACTCGAGGAGAAAGGAGATCAGAAGCACGAGGAGAAAGGGGATCAAGAACTTGAGGAGAAAGTAGATCACAAGCTCGAGGAGAAAGGAGATCAGAAACTCGAGGAGAAAGGAGATCACAAACCTGAGGAGAAAGGAAATCACAAACTCGAATAGGAAGCAGATCACAAACTCGACGAGAAAGGAGATCAGATAATCAAGGGGAATGAAGATCACAATCTCGAGGAGAAAGGGGATCACATACTCGAGAGAAAAGGGGATCACAAACTCAAGCAGAAAGGAGATCACAAACTCGAGGAGAAAGGAGATCACAAACTTGAGGAGTAGGGAGATCACAAACACAAGAGGAAAGGGATCACAAACTCGAGGAGTAGGGAGATCACAAACTCGATGGCAAAGTAAATCACAAACTTTAGAGGAAAGGAGGTCACAAACTCGAAGATAAAGGAGATCACAGTCTTGAGGAGGAAGAAGATCACAAACTCGAGGAGAAGGGAGATCACAAACACGAGGGCAAAGTAGATCACAAACTTTAGAGGAAAGGTGATCACAAACTCGAGGATAAAGGAGATTACAGTCTCGAGGAGAAAGGGGATCACAAACATGAGGAGAAAGGAGATCACAAACTTTAGAGGAAAGGAGATCACAAACTCGAGGAGAAAGGAGATCACAAACTCGAGGATAAAGGACATCACAGTCTCGAGGAGAAAGGAGATCACAAACACGAGGAGAAAGGAGATCACAAACTTTAGAGGAAAGGAGATCACAATCTCGAGGAGAAAGGAGATCACAAACTCGAGAGAAAAGGAGATCACAGAATTGAAGAGAAAGGAAATCTCAAACTCGAAGAGAAAGGAGATCCGATAATCAACGGGAAAGGAGACCTCAAACTCGCGGAGAAAGGAGATCACAAACCCGAGGAGAAAGACGATCACAAACTCGAGGGCAATGGAACTCACAAACTTGAGGAGAAAGGAGATCACAAACACGAGAAGAAAGGAGGTCACAAACTCGAGAGAAAAGTAGATCACAAACTCGAGGAGAAAGGGGATCACAAACCCGAGGAGAAAGGGGATCACAAACTCGAGTAGAAAGCAGATCACAAACTCGAGGAGAAAGGAGATCAGAAACAGGAGAGAAAAGGAGATCACAAACTCGAGGAGAAAGGGGATCACAAACCTGAGGAGAAAGGAGATCATAAACCCGAGGAGAAAGGACATCAGATAATCGAGGGGAAAGGAGATCACAAACTCGAGAGGAAAGGAGATCACAAACTCAAGAAGAAAGGAGATCACAAACTCGAGGGGAAAGGAAATCACAAACCCGAGAGAAAACGAGATCGTAAACACAAGGAGAAAGGAGATCACAAACAAGAGGAGAAAGGAAACCACAAACTCAAGAGGAAAGGAGATCACAAATTTGAGGAGAAAAGAGATCACAAACTTGAGGAGAATGGAGATCACAAACCCGAGAGAAAACGAGATCACAAACTTAAGGAGAAAGGAGATCACAAACCCGAGGGGAAAGGAAATCACAAACTCGAGGAAAAGGAGATCACAAACCCGAAGAGAAAGGAGATCCGATAATTGAGGGCAAAGGAGATCACAAACTCGAGGAGAAACGAGATCACAAACCCGAGGAGAATGGAGATCACAAACGCAAGGAGAAAGGAGATCATTCACTGGAGGAGGAAGGAGATCAGATAGTCAAGGGGAATGAAGATCACAATTTCGAGGAGAAAGGGGATCACAGACTCGTGAGGAAAGGAGATCACGAATGCAAGGAGAAAGGAGATCAAATACTCGAGAGAAAATGAGATCTCAAACTCAGGGAGAAAGGAGATCTCAGACTCGAGGAGAAAGAAGATCACAAACTCGTGGAGAAAGGAGATCACAAACTTTAGAAAAAGCAGATCACAAACTCAAGGGGAAAGAAGATCACAAACTCAAGGAGAAAGGAGATCGCAAATTCAAGGAGAAAGGAGATCACAAACTCAAGGAGAAAGAAGATCACAAATTCAAGGAGAAAGGAGATCACAAACCCGAGGAGAAAGGAAATCACAAACTCGAGGTGAAGGGAGATCACAAACCCGATAGGAAGGGGGATCACAAACTCAAGGAGAAAGGAGATCAGAGACTTGAGGAGAAAGGAGATTACAAACTCGAGGAGAAAGGAGATCACAAATTCAATGGGAAAGGAGATCACAAACTCGTGTGAACAGAAGATCACAAACTCAAGGAGAAGGGAGATCACGAACTCGAGGAGAAAGGAGATCACAATCTCGAGGAAAAAGGAAATCACAAACCCGAGAGAAAACAAGATCACAAACTCGAGGAGAAAGGAAATCACAAACTCGAGAGAAAAGGAGATCACAAACTTGAAGAGAAACGAAATCACAAACTCGAAGAGAAAGGAGATCCGATAATTGAGGGGAAAGGAAATCACAAACTCGAGGAGAAATGAGATCACAAACCCGAGGTGAAAGGAGATCACAAACTCGAGGTGAAAGGAGATCACAAACCCGAGGTGAAAGGAGATCACAAACTCGAGGACAAAGGGAATCACAAACTTGAGGTGAAAGGAGAACACAAACTCGAGGACAAAGGGGATCACAAACACGAGGAGAAAGGAGATCACAAACTCAGGGAAAAAGGAGATCACCAACTCAAGGCGAAAGAAGATCACAATCTCCAGGAGAAAGGAGATCACAAACTTGAGGAGAAAGGAGATCACAACCCCGAGAGAAAACGAGATCATAAACTCAAGGAGAAAGGAGATGACAAACTCGAGGGGAAAGGAAATCACAAACTCGAGGAAAAGGAGATCGTAAACACGAGGGGAAAGGAGATCATAAACTCGAGGGGAAAGGAGATCACAAACTTTAGAAAAAGGAGATCACAAACGCGTGAGAAAAGGAGATCACCAACTCAAGGAGAAAGGAGATCACAAACCCGAGGAGAAAGGAGATCACAAACTCGAGAAGAAATGAGATCACAAACCCGAGGTGAAAGGTGATCACAAATTTGAGGTGAAAGGAGATCACAAACTCGAGGTGAAAGGAGATCACAAACTCGAGGACAAAGGGGATCACAAACTCGTGGTGAAAGGAGAACACAAACTCGAGGACAAAGGGGATCACAAACACGAGGAGAAAGGAGATCACAAACTCAGGGAAAAAGGAGATCACCAACTCAAGGCGAAAGAAGATCACAGTCTCCAGGAGAAAGGAGATCACAAACTTGAGGAGAAAGGAGATCACAACCCCGAGAGAAAACGAGATCATAAACTCAAGGAGAAAGGAGATGACAAACTCGAGGGGAAAGGAAATCACAAACTCGAGGAAAAGGAGATCGTAAACTCGAGGGGAAAGGAGATCATAAACTCGAGGGGAAAGGAGATCACAAACTTTAGAAAAAGGAGATCACAAACGCGTGAGAAAAGGAGATCACCAACTCAAGGAGAAAGGAGATCACAAACCCGAGGAGAAAGGAGATCACAAACTCGAGGAGAAATGAGATCACAAACCCGAGGTGAAAGGAGATCACAAATTTGAGGTGAAAGGAGATCACAAACTCGAGGTGAAAGGAGAACACAAACTCGAGGACAAAGGGGATCACAAACACGAGGAGAAAGGAGATCACAAACTCAGGGAAAAAGGAGATCACCAACTCAAGGAGAAAGGAGATCACAGTCTCCAGGAGAAAGGAGATCACAAACTTGAGGAGAAAGGAGATCACAAACCCGAGAGAAAACGAGATCAGAAACTCGAGGAGAAAGGAGATGACAAACTCGAGGGGAAAGGAAATCACAAACTCGAGGAAAAGGAGATCATAAACTCGAGGGGAAAGGAGATCACAAACTCGAGGGGAAAGGAGATCACAAACTCGAGGGGGAAGGAGATCACAAACACGAGGGGAAAGGAGATCACAAACTCGAAGAGAAAGGAGATCACAGACTCGCGAAAAGGAGATCACAAACTCGAGAGGAAAGGAGATCACAAACTCGAAGAGAAAGGAATTCACAAACTCGAAGAGAAAGGAGATCCGATAATCGAGGAGAAAGGAGATCACAAACCCGAGGAGAAAGGAGATCACAAACCCGAGGAGAAAGGAGATCACAAACGCGAGGAGAAAGGAGATCACAATCTCGAGGAAAAAGGAAATTACAAACCCGAGAGAAAACGAGATCACAAACTCAAGGAGAAAGTAGATCACAAACTCGAGAGGAAAGGAGATCACAAACTTGAAGAGAAAGGAAATCCGATAATCGAGGGGAAAGGAGATCACAAACCCGAGGAGAAATGAGATCACAAACCCGAGAGAAAACGAGATCACAAACTCGAGGAGAAAGGAAATCACAAACCCGAGAGAAAACGAGATCACAAACTCGAGGAGAAAGGAAATCACAAACTCGAGAGGAAAGGAGATCACAAACTTGAAGAGAAACGAAATCACAAACTCGAAGAGAAAGGAGATCTGATAATTGAGGGGAAAGGAAATCACAAACTCGAGGAGAAATGAGATCACAAACCCGAGGTGAAAGGAGATCACACACTCGAGGTGAAAGGAGATCACAAACCCGAGGTGAAAGGAGATCACAAACTCGAAGAGAAAGGAGATCACAGACTCGAGAGAAAAGGAGATCACAAACTCGAGAGGAAAGGAGATCACAAACTCGAAGAGAAAGGAAATCACAAACCCGAGGAGAAAGGAGATCACAAACGCGAGGAGAAGGTGATCACTAACTGGAGGAGAAAGGAGATCAGATAATCAAGGGGAATGGAGATCACAATTTCGAGGAGAAAGGGGATCACAGACTCGAGAGGAAGGGAGATCACAATGTCAATGAGAAAGGAGATCACAAACGCGTGAGAAAAGGAGATCACCAACTCAAGGAGAAAGGAGATCACAAACCCGAGGAGAAAGGAGATCACAAACTCGAGGAGAAAGGCTATCACAAACCTGAGGAGAAAGGAGATCACAAACTCGAGGAGAAAGGCTATCACAAACTCGAGGAGAAAGGAGATCACAAACTCGAAGGCAATATAGATCACAAACTTTAAAGGAAAGGAGATCACAAACTCAAAGATAAAGGAGATCACAGTCTGGAGGAGTAAGGAGATCACAAACCCGAGGAGAAAGGAGATCACAAACCCGAGGAGAAAGGCTATCACAAACCCGAGGAGAAAGGAGATCACAAACTCGAGGGCAATGTAGATCACAAACTCGAGGAGAAGGGAGATCACAAACTCGAGGGCAATATAGATTACAAACGTTAGAGGAAAGAAGATCACAAACTCAAAGATAAAGGAGATCACAGTCTGGAGGAGTAAGGATATCACAAACGCGAGGAGAAAGGAGATCAGATACTCAAGGGGAATGGAGATCACAATTTCGAGGAGAAAGGGGATAACAAAGTCAACGAGAAAGGAGATCACAAACCCGAGGAGAAAGGAGATCACAAACCCGAGAGAAAACGAGATCACAATTTCGAGGAGAAAGGGGATAACAAAGTCAACGAGAAAGGAGATCACAAACCCGAGGAGAAAGGAGATCACAAACTCAAGGGGAACGGAAATCACAAACTCGAGGAGACAGGAGATCACAAACTCGAGGAGGAAGAGGATCACAAACTCGAGGAGAAAGGAGATCACAAACTCGAGAGAAATGGAGATCACAAACGTGAAGAGAAACAAAATCACAAACTTGAAGAGAAAGGTGATCCAATAATTGAGGGGAAAGGAGATCACAAACTCGAGGAGAAAGGAGATCACAATCTTGAGGAGAAAGGAGATCACAAACTCGAGGAGTAAGGAGATCACAAACTCAATGATAAAGGCGATCACGGTCTCGAGGAGAAAGGAGGTCACAAACTCGAGGGCAAAGTAGATCACAAACTTTAGAGGAAAGGAGATCACAAACTCGAAGATAAAGGAGATCACAGTCTCGAGGAGAAAGGAGATCACAAACTCGAGGCGAAAGGATATAACAAACCCGAGGACAAAGGAGATCACAAACACGAGGAGAAAGGAGATCACAAACACGAGGAGAAAGGGGATCACAAACACAAGGAGAAAGGAGATCACAAACATGAGGAGAAAGGGGATCACAAACCCGCGGGCAAAGGAAACCGCAAACTCGAGGAGAAAGGAGATCAGATACACAAAGAGAAAGGGGATCAGGAACTTGAGGAGAAAATAGATCACAAACCCAAGGAGAAAGGAGATCAGAAACACGAGGAGAAAGGAGATCACAAACCTGAGGAGAAAGTAGATCACAAACCCGAGGAGAAGGGAGATCTCAAACTGGAGGAGAAAGGAGGTCACAAACTCGAGGAGAAAGGAGATCACAAACACGAGGAGAAAGGAGATCACAAACTCACGGAGACAGGAGATCACAAACTCGAGGAGAAACTGGATCACAACCTTGAGGGAAATGGAGATCAGAATCTCGAGTAGAAATGAGATCCCCGGTCAAGGACAGTCGTGGGAACTTGTGTATGGAGTCAGAAGAGATAGGAGGGACGATGAATGAAGACTTTTCTTCAGTGTTCACCAAGGAGAGGGGCCATGTTTTTGAGGATGAGTGTGAGATACAGGTTGATAGGCTGGAGGATGTAGATGTTCTGAGGGAAGATGTACTAGCAATTTTGAAAAACCTGAGGGTCGATAAGTCCCCTGGGCCAGATGGGATGTATCCTAGAATTTTTTGGAAGGCAAGGGATGAGATTGCAGAGCCTTTGGCTTTGATCTTCAGGTCCTCACTGTCCACGGGGATGGTGCCAGAGGACTGGAGAGTGGCGAATGTTGCTCCTCTGTTCAAGAAAGGAAATAGGAATGACCCTGGCAATTATCGGCCGGGTCGTCTTACTTCGGTGGTCAGTAAGTTAATGGAAAAGGTCCTGAGGGTTAGGATTTATGACCATTTAGAAAGATGCAGCTTAATACGGGATAGTCAACACGAATTCGTGAAGGGTAAGTCTTGCATCACAAATTTGATTGAATTCTTTGAGGAGGTAACTAAGTGTGTAGATGAAGATAGAGCAGTTGATGTCGTATACATGGATTTTAGTAAGGCGTTTGATAAGGTTCCCCATGGTCGGCTCATGAAGAAAGTAAGGAGGTGTGGGATAGAGGGAAATTTGGCCGATTGGGTAAGTAACTGGCTATCTCAGAGAACAGTAAGAAGTCTCACAACACCAGGTTAAAGTCCAACAGGTTTATTTGGTAGCAAATACCATAAGCTTTCGGAGCAATGCTCCTTCGTCAGATGGAGTGGTCTCTGTGAGAACAGAGACCACTCCATCTGACGAAGGAGCATTGCTCCGAAAGCTTATGGTATTTGCTACCAAATAAACCTGTTGGACTTTAACCTGGTGTTGTGAGACTTCTTACTGTGCCCACCCCAGTCCAACGCCGGCATCTCCACATCATATCTCAGAGAAGACAGAGGGTGGTGGTGGATGGAAAATTTTCAGACTGGAGACCAGTTCTCTGGTCTCTGAATAACAAGTTCCCTGTTCCTCTGTATAACCAGTATTCCGTTTTGGATACTGTTGGGGGGGACGACTTAACAGGGGTAAGCCATGGGGTACAGGTGTCTGGGACAGAGTCTGTCCTTGTTGCTCAGAAGGGAAGGGGGGAGAGGAGTAGAACATTAGTTATTGGGGACTCCATAGTTAGGGGGATAGATAGGAGATTCTGTGGAAACGAGAGAGACTCACGGCTGGTGTGTTACCTCCCAGGTGCCAGGGTCCATGATGTCTTGGATCGTGTTTTCGGGATCCTTAAGGGGGAGGGGGACCAGCCCCAAGTCGTGGTTCACATAGGCACCCAAGACAGAGGTAGGAAAAGGGAATGGGGATGTAAGGCAGAAATTCAGGGAGTTAGGGTGGAATCTTAGGGCTCGAACAAACAGAGTTGTTATCTCTGGTTTGTTACCCGTGCCACGTGCTAGCGAGGAGAGGAATAGGGAGAGAGAGCAGTTGAACACGTGGTTACAGGGATGGTGCAGGAGGGAGGGATTCAGATACCTGGACAATTGGGGCTCATTCTGGGGTAGGTGGGACCTCCACAAACGGGATGGTCTACACCTGAACCAGAGGGGTACCAATATCCCGGGGGGGGGGGGGGGGGGGATTTGCTAATGCTCTTTGGGAGGGTTTAAACTAATTCAGCAGGGGGATGGGAACCTGAATTGTAGCTCCAGTGTACAGGAGATTGAGAGTAGTGAGGTCATGGATAAGGTTTCAACGTCGTGGGAGTGTACCGGCAGGCAGGAAGGTGGTTTGAAGTGTGTATACTTCAAAGTCAGGAGCATCCGGAATAAGGTGGGTCAACTCTATCACTACTTAATAGGATGGGGGGTTATAGGTAGACCTAAAAGGTAGGGATATGTTCGGCACAACTTGTGGGGCCGAAGGGCCTGTTTTGTACTGTAGTTTTTCTATGTTTCTATGTTTCTATTTCTATGTTTCTAACTTGCAGCATGAGTTGGTACCTGGGACTTCAATGTTGTGGCCATCTCGGAGACATGAATAGAGCAGGGACAAGAATGGTTGTTGCAGGTTCCGGGGTTTAGATGTTTCAGTAAGAGCAGGGAAGGTGATAAAAGAGGTGGAGATGTGGCATTGTTAGTCAAGGACAGTATTACGGTGGCAGAAAGGACGTTTGATGAGGACTCGTCTACTGAGGTAGTATGGGCTGAGGTTAGAAACAGGAAAGGAGAGGTCACCCTGTTGGGAGTTTTTTATAGGCCTCTGAAAAGTTCCAGAGATGTCGAGGAAAGGATTGCAAAGATGATTCTGGATATGAGTGAAAGTAACAGGGTAGTTGTTATGGGGGACTTTAACTTTGCAAATATTGACTGGAAAAGCTATAGTTCGAGTACTTTAGAGGGGTCAGTTTTTGTCCAATGTGTGCAGGACGGTTTCCTGACACAGTATGTAGATAGGCCAACAAGAGGCGAGGCCACATTGGATTTGGTACTGGGTAATGAACCAGACCAGGTGTTAGATTTGGAGGTAGGTGAGCACTTTGGTGATAGTGACCACAATTCGGTTACGTTTACTTCAGCGATGGAAAGGGATAGGTATATACTGAAGGGCAAGAGTTATAGCTGGGGGAAAGGAAATTATGATGCGATTAGGAGAGATTTAGGATGCATAGGTTGGGGAAGGAAACTGCAGGGGATGGGCACAATTGAAATGTGGAGCTTGTTCAAGGAACAGCTACTGCGTGTCCTTGATAAGTATGTACCTGTCAGGCAGGGAGGAAGTGGTCGAGCGAGGGAACCGTGATTTACAAAAGAAGTTGAATCCATTGTGAAGAGGAAGAAGGAGACTTATGTAAAGAGGAGACGTGAAGGCTCAGTTAGTGCACTTGAGAGTTACAAGTTAGCCAGGAAGGACCAAAAGAGAGAGCTAAGAAGAGCCAGGAGGGGACATGAGAAGTCTTTGGCAGGTAGGATCAAGGAAAGCCCTAAAGCTTTCTATAGGTATGTCAGGAATAAAAGAATGACTCGGGTAAGATTAGGGCCAGTCAAGGACAGTAATGGGAAGTTGTGCGTGGAGCCTGAAGAGATAGGAGAGGCGCTAAATGAATATTTTTCGTCAGTATTCACGCAGGAAAAAGACAATGTTGTCGAGGAGAATACTGTGATACAGGCTATTGGACTAGACGGGATTGAGGTTAATAAGGAGGAGATGTTAGCAATTCTGGAAAGTGTGAAAATAGATAAGTCCCCTGGGCTGGATGGGATTTATCCGAGGATTCTCTGGGAGGCTACGGAGGAGACTGCAGAGCCTTTGGCTTTGATCTTTATGTCGTCCTTGTCTACAGGAATAGTGCCAGAAGACTGGAGGATAGCAAATGTTGTCCCCTTGTTCAAGAAGGGGAGTAGAGACAAACCTGGTAATTATAGACCGGTGAGCCTTACTTCTGTTGTGGGCAAAGTTTTGGAAAGGATTATAAGAGATAGGATTTATAATCACCTGGAAAGGAATAATTTAATTTGGGATAGTCAGCACGGTTTTGTGAAGGGTAGGTCGTGCCTCACAAACTTATTGAGTTCTTTGAGAAGGTGACCAAAGAGGTGGATGAGGGTAAAACAGTTGATGTGGTGTATATGGATTTCAGTAAAGCGTTTGATAAGGTTCCCCACGGTAAGCTATTGCAGAAGATACAGAGGCATGGGATTGAGGGTGATTTAGCGGTTTGGATCAGGAATTGGCTAGCTGTAAGAAGACAGAGGGTGGTGGTTGATGGGAAATGTTCATCCTGGAGTTCAGTTACTAGTGGTGTACCGCAAGGATCTGTTTTGGGGCCACTGCTGTTTGTCATTTTTATAAATGACCTGGATGAGGGCGTAGAAGGATGGGTTAGTAAATTTGCGGATGACACGAAAGTCGGTGGAGTTGTGGACAGTGCGGAAGTTTGTTGCAGGTTACAGAGGGACATAGATAAGCTGCAGAGCTGGGCTGAGAGGTGGCAAATGGAGTTCAATGCAGAAAAGTGTGAGGCGATTCACTTTGGAAGGAGTAACAGGATTACAGAGTACTGGGCTGATGGTAAGATACTTGGTAGTGTGGATGAGCAGAGAGATCTCGGTGTCCATGTGCATAGATCCCTGAAAGTTGGCACCCAGGTTAATAGGGTTGTTAAGAAGGCATATGGAGTGTTAGCTTTTATTGGTAGATGGATTGAGTTTCGGAGCCAGGAGGTCATGTTGCAGCTGTACAAAACTCTGGTGCGGCCACACTTGGAGTATTGCGTGCAGTTCTGGTCGCCGCATTATAGGAAGGATGTGGAAGCATTGGAAAGGGTGCAGAGGAGATTTACCAGGATGTTGCCTGGTATGGTGGGAAGGTCTTATGAGGAAAGGCTGAGGGACATGAGGTTGTTTTCGTTGGAGAGAAGAAGGTTAAGAGGTGACTTAATAGAGGCATACAAGATGATCAGAGGATTAGACAGGGTGGATAGTGAGAGCCTTTTTTCTCGGATGGTGATAGCCAGCACGAGGGGACATAGCTTTAAATTGAGGGGTGATAGATATAGGACAGATGTGAGAGGTAGGTTCTTTACTCAGAGAGTAGTAAGGGCGTGGAATGCCCTGCCTGCAGCAGTAGTGGACTCGCCAACATTAAGGGCATTTAAATGGTCATTGGATAAACATATGGATGACATTGGAATACTGTAAGTTAGATGGGCTTTAGATTGGTTTCACAGGTCGGCGCAACATCGAGGGCCGAAGGTCCTGTACTGCGCTGTAATGTTCTATGTTCTATGTCCTAGAAAGGAGATCACAAACTCAAGGAGAAAGGGGATCACAAACTCGAGGAGAATGGAGATCACAAACTCAAGGAGAATCGAGATCACAAACACAAGGAGAAAGGAGATCACAAACTCAAGGAGAAAGGAGATCACAAACTCGAGGAGAAAGGAGATCACAAATTCGAGGTGAAAGGAGATCACAAACTGGAGGAGAAATGAGATCGCAAACTCAAGGAGACAGGAGATCACAAACTCGAGGAGACAGGAGATCACAAACGTGAGAAGAAAGGAGATCACAAATTCGAGGAGACAGGAGATCACAAACATGAGAAGAAAGGAGATCGCACACTCGAGGAGAAAGGAGGTCACAAACTCGAGCAGAACGTAGATCACAATCTTGAGTGGGAAGAATGTCAGAAACCCGAGTAGAATGAAGATCACGAACTCGAGGAGAAAGGACATCACAAACTCGAGGAGAAAGGAGATCACAAACTCGAGGAGAAAGGAGGTCACAAACTCGAGGAGAAAGGAGGTCACAAACTCAAGGAGAAAGGAGATCACAAACTCGAGGAGAAAGGAGGTCACAAACTCAAGGAGAAAGGAGATCAAAAACTCAAGGAGAAAAGGATCACAAACTCGAGGAGAAAGTAAACCACAAACCCGAGGAGAAAGGAGATCACAAACTCGAGGAGAAAGGAGATCACAAACTCGAGGAGAAAGGAGGTCACAAACTCGAGGAGAAAGGAGGTCACAAACTCAAGGAGAAAGGAGATCACAAACTCGAGGAGAAAGGAGATCAAAAACTCAAGGAGAAAAGGATCACAAACTCGAGGAGAAAGTAAACCACAAACTCGAGGAGAAAGGAGATCAAAAACTCAAGTAGAAAGGAGGTCACAAACTCAAGGAGAAAGGAGATCACAAACCGGAGGAGAAAGGAGATCACAAACTCAAGGAGACAGGAGATCACAAAATTGAGGGGAAAGTGGATTACAATCTTGTGGGAAAAGGAGATCAGAAACGCGAGTAGAAAGGAGATCACAAACCCGAGGAGAAAGGAGATCATAACCTCGAGGAGAAAGGAGATCACAAACTCGAGGAGGAAGGAGATCACAAACTCGAGAGGAAAGCAGATCACAAACTGGAGGAGAAAGTAGTTCACAAACTCAGGAGACAGGAGGTCACAAACTCAAGCGAAAAGGAGATCACAAACTCGAGGAGACTGGAGATCACAAACTCGAGGAGAAATGAGATCACAAACACGAGGAGAAAGGAGATCACAAACTCAAGGAGAAAGGAGATCACAAACCCGAGCAGAAAGGAGATCACAAACTGGAGGAGAAATGAGATCGCAAACTCAAGTAGACAGGAGATCAAAAACTCGAGGAGGCAGGAGATCACAAATGTGAGAAGAAAGGAGATCACAAATTCGAGGAGACAGGAGATCACAAACGCGAGAAGAAAGGAGATTGCACACTCGAGGAGAAAGGAGGTCACAAACTGGAGGAGAAAGTCGATCACAATCTTGAGTGGGAAGAATGTCAGAAACCCGAGTAGAATGAAGATCACGAACTCAAGGAGAAAGGAGATCACAAACCCGAGGAGAAAAGAGATCAAAAACTCAAGGAGAAAGGGATCACAAACTCGAGGAGAAAGTAGATCACAATCTTGATGGGAAAGGAGATCAGAAACTCGAGTAGATAGGAGATCACAAACTCGAGGAGAAAGGAGATCACAAACTTGAGGAGAAAGGAGATCACAAACCTGAGGAGAAAGGAGATCACAAACTCGAGGAGAAAGGAGATCAAAAACTCAAGGAGACAGGAGATCACAAAATTGAGGGGAAAGTGGATTACAATCTTGTGGGAAAAGGAGGTCACAAACTCGAGGAGAAAGGAGATCACAAACCGGAGGAGAAAGGAGATCACAAACTCAAGGAGACAGGAGATCACAAAATTGAGGGGAAAGTGGATTACAATCTTGTGGGAAAAGGAGATCAGAAACTCGAGTAGAAAGGAGATCACAAACCCGAGGAGAAAGGAGATCGTAACCTCGAGGAGAAAGGAGATCACAAACTCGAGGAGAAAGGAGATCACAAACTCGAGAGGAAAGCAGATCACAAACTGGAGGAGAAAGTAGTTCACAAACTCAGGAGACAGGAGGTCACAAACTCAAGGGAAAAGGAGATCACAAACTCAAGGAGAAAGGAGGTCACAAACCCGAGGAGAAAGGAGATCACAAACTCGAGGAGAAAGCAGATCACAAGCTGGAGGAGCAAGTAGTTGACAAACACATGGAGAAAGGAGATCACAAACTCAAGGGAAAAGGAGATCAGAAACTCGAGGAGAAAGGAGATCACAAACCCGAGGCGAAAGGAGATCGCAAACTCGAGGAGAAAGGAGATCACAAAACCGAGGAGAAACTGGATCACACTCTTGAGGGAAAAGGAGATCAGAAACTCGAGTAGAAACGAGATCCCAAAATTGAGGAGAAAGGAGATCACAAACTCGAGGAGAAGTGAGATCTCAAACTGGAGGTGAAAGGAGGTTACAAACTCGAGAAGAAAGGAGATCACACACTCAAGGCGAAAGAAGGTCACAAACGCAAGGAGAAAGGAGATCAGAAACTCGAGGAGAAAGGGGATCAGAAACTCGAGGAGAAAGGAGATCACAAACTCGAGGAGAAAGGAGATCACAAACTCGAGGAGAAAGGAGATCACAAACTCGAGGAGAAAGGAGATCAGAAAATCGAGGAGAAATTAGATCACAAACTCGAGGAGAAAGCAGATCACAAACTGGAGGAGAAAGTAGTTCACAAACTCAAGGAGTCAGGAGATCACAAACCCGAGGAGAAAGTGGATCACAATCTTAAGTGAAAAGGAGATTAGAAACTCGAGTAGATAGGAGATTACAACCCGAGGAGAAAAGAGATCACAAACTCGAGGAGAAAAGAGATCACAAACTCGAGGAGAAAGTGAATCACAATCTTGAGGGAAAAGGAGGTCACATACTCGAGTAGAAAGGTGATCACAAACTCAAGGTGAAATGAGATCACAAACTCAAGGAGAAAGGGGATCACAAACTCGAGGGGAAAGGAGATCAAAAACTCAAGGAGAAAGGAGATCACAACCTCGAGGAAAAAGAAGATCACAAACTCGAGGAGAAAGGAGATCGCAAACTCGAGGAGAAAGGAGATCACAAACCCGAGGAGAAAGGAGATCACAAACTCGTTGTGAAAGGAGATCACAAACTCAAGGAGAAAGGGGATCACAAACTCGAGGAGAAAGGATATCACAAACTCAAGGAGCAAGGAGATCACAAAATCGAGGAGAAAGTAGATCACAGTCTTGAGGGGAAAGTGGATCACAATCATGTGGGAAAAGGAGATCGGAAACTCGAGTAGAAAGGAGATCACAAACTCGACCAGAAAGGAGGTTCCAAACCCAAGGAGAAAGGAGATCAGAAACACGAGGAAAAAGGAGATCAGGAAATCGAGGAGAAATGAGATCACAAACTGGAGGAGAATGGGGATCATAAACCCGAGGAGAAAGTAGACCACAATCATGAGGGGAAAGGAGATCAAATACTCAAGTAGAAAGGAGATCACAAACTCGAGGGAAAAGGAGATCACAAACTCGAGGGGAAAGGAGATCACAAACCCGAGGAGAAAGGAGATCACAAACTCGAAGAGAAAGGAGATCACAAACTCGAGGAGAAAGCAGATCACAAACTTGAGGAAAAGGGAGATCAGAAATTCAAGGAGACAGGGGATCACAAACCCAAGGAGAAAGTAGACCACAATCATGAGGGGAAAGGAGATCAAATACTCAAGTAGAAAGGAGATCACAAACTCGAGGGAAAAGGAGATCACAAACCCGAGGAGAAAGGAGATCACAAACTCGAGGAGAAAGGAGATCACAAACTCGAGGGGAAAGTAGATCACAAACCTGAGGAGAAAGGAGATCACAAACTCGAGGAGAAGGCAGATCACAAACTGGAGGAGAAAGTAGTTCACAACGCCAAGGAGTCAGGAGATCACAAACCCGAGGAGAAAGTGGATCACAATCTTAAGTGAAAAGGAGATCAGAAACCCGAGTAGAGAGGAGTTCGCCAACTCGAGGAGAAAGGAGATCAGAAAATCGAGGAGAAAGGAGATCACAAACTTGAGGAGAAAAGAGATCAGAAAATCGAGGAGAAATGAGATCACAAATTCGAGGGGAATGGGGATCAGAAACTCGAGGAGAAATGGGATCGCAAACTGGAGACGGAAAGTAGTTCATAAACCCAAGGAGTCAGGAGATCACAAACTCAAGGAGAAAGTGGATCACAATCTTAAGTGAAAAGGAGATCAGAAACTCGAGTAGAAGGGAGATTACAAACTCGAGGAAAAAGGAGATCACAAACACGAAGAGAAGGGAGGTCACATACCTGAGGAGAAAAGAGATCACAAACTCGAGGAGAAAGTGGATCACAATTCTGAGGGAAAAGGAGATCACAAACCTGAGTAGAAAGGAGATCACAAACCCGAGGGGAAAGGAGATCATAAACTCGAGGAGAAGGGAGATCTCAATCTGGATGAAAAAGGAGATCACAAACCCAAGGAGGCAGGGGATTACAAACTCTAGGAGAATGCAGATCACAATCCTGAGGGGAAAGGAGATCAAAAACTCAAGTAGAAAGGAGGTCACAAACTCTAGGAGAAAGGAGATCACAAACCCGAGGAGAAGTGAGATCTCAAACTGGAGGTGAAAGGACGTCACAAACTCGAGGAGAATGGAGATCACACACTCAAGGCGAAAGAAGGTCACAAACGCAAGAAGAATGGAGGTCACGAACTCGAGGAGAAAGGAGATCTGAATCTCGAGTAGAAAGGAGATCAGAAACTCGAGGAAAAAGGGGATCAGAAACTCGAGGAGAAAGGAGATCACAAACGCGAGGAGAAAATGGTTCACAAACGCAAGGAGTCAGGAGATCACAAACTCGAGGAGAAAGTGGATCACAATCTTAAGTGAAAAGGAGATTAGAAACTAGAGTAGATAGGAGATTACAAACTCGAGGAGAAAAGAGATCACAAACTCGAGGAGAAAGTGGATCACAATCTTAAGTGAAAAGGAGATTAGAAACTAGAGTAGATAGGAGATTACAAACTCGAGGAGAAAAGAGATAACAAACTCGAGGAGAAAGTGGATCACAATCTTGAGGGAAAAGGAGGTCACATACTCGAGTAGAAAGGAGATCACAAACTCAAGGTGAAATGAGATCACATACTCAAGGAGAAAGGGGATCACAAACTCGAGGGGAAAGGAGATCAAAAACTTAAGGAGAAAGGAGATCACAACCTCGAGGAGAAAGAAGATCACAAACTCGAGGAGAAAGGAGATCGCAAACTCGTGGAGAAAGGAGATCACAAACCCGAGGAGAAAGTAGATCACAATCTTGAGGGGAAAGTGGATAACAATCATGTGGGAAAAGGAGATCGGAAACTCGAGTAGAAAGGAGATCACAAACTCGACCAGAAAGGCGGTCCCAAACCCGAGGAGAAAGGAGAT